>NC_133777.1:43878640-43892865 GCF_003597395.2 Chelonoidis abingdonii
ATGAGCTCTGCGTGGTCACCTGTGCTGATCAGAGCTCCACGCTGGCCAAACAGGAAATTGAATTCAAAAGTTCGCGGGGCTTTTCCTGTTTACCTGGCCAGTGCCTCTGAGTTCTGATTGCTGTCCAGAGCGGTCACACTGGTGCACTGTGGGATACCTCCCGGAGGCCAATAACATCAAATTCTGTCCACACTAACACTATTCTGAATTAGTAATATCGATATTAGGGTTACTCCTCTCATTTTCTAGGAGTACAGAAATCGATTTAAAGAGCCCTTTAAATAATGTGGACGGGCGCAGCGTTAAATCGATTTAACGGTGTAGTGTAGACCAGGCCTAAGAAGCCCTTTTTCCTGCCCCAAGAGAGGCAGACTACTCTCTCTCTTGGCCAGTTCCAACTGGTCTCAAGTAGAGATGTACAAAACTGGTCTTTTTAATATGTGAAAATGTTTGCACAAATATTTTGATTTTGTTCAGTTTTTTAACCATACTTATATTTTGATAAAAGTTTCCACAAGAGGAGGTAGAGAGGATGCATGTATGTTTTTTTTAAAAAAAGCAAACTGGAAAAAGCCCTACTGTTTCACTTCCTCTCATACTTTTGTCCATTGGAAAAAGTGTAAGAGGAAGTGGAAGAAAAAAGTCAACTCTCACTATTTTCCCCCCACTGAGGGGAAGCCAAAGTATTATACTCTCTCACTTTAAAAAAAAAAAAAAGTTGGAGGCTTTTTGGATTGGCTGTGCAATCTTAATTCAGACTCCTTGAGCATATACGTTGTGGTACAATCTTTAATCAAATAATCACAAAGGTTTTTTCTCTGCTTCAAAAAGTGCACAGGATGGATGGTGCTCGGAGAATGAAACAGGATTGTGTAGTGAATGATACTGTTATCTGTAGGACCTCTGACTCAAACTCAAAGTTGGAGAGTGTGAGATGAATGAGGCAGGGGACTGCAGGAAAAGAAAGGCTGGTTTTGTGATCAGGGTAGTTTGAATGCTATCCCAGATTACTGGTTTGTATCCTTGCCTCTGCCAGAGTTCTTGTGTGATCCTGGGCAAGTCACAAACCAAAATGCACAGGAGGCCACTGTGTGTTCCTCATTTTCTAGGTATCAGCTTGAGAGACACATGCAAATCAGACCTTAGAAGTTCTGAGAACTAACAATTGCAACAGAGATCAATGGGAGCTCTGCTCCAAAACATGTAAATGTTGTAAAATCTCAAGTACTCTGAAAAATCAGGCCCAAGATGTCAAAAGTGTTAACTAATTTTGGGTGCCCAATTTGAAACAATGTTGGTTTTAATCTCTATGCCTCCATTCCCTTAGGTAAAATGAGGATAACACTATCACCTTGCCCTACCGGGGTGTAGAGAGATGAAATCATTAAGGTTTGTAATGAACTAAGATGCTACAATGAGAACTCCATAAAAAAGCCAAAGAAAATTAACAGTTCTGTATTCAGTGTAGGCAGGATTTGGATGGTGTGCAGTGAATACTGCATGGGACCACAAACACTGAATGATGAGGATAACATAAAATATTGAATAGCTGTTCATTCAGTGAACACTGTCCATCCTGTATACTGAATGAGGTAGAGGTCCTGTGGAAAAAATTGTATATGATCATGTCATTCAAGACTTATAATATATACGTACAAAGGGGCTGAATTAAGTTGCATGGCCACCTTAATTTTGACGTTTTCTAACTTTTGAGTGCTTGACTTTACCAGCTTAATGTTCTTTTAATGTAGTTTAGGTGATATATACTTGTAATGAAGAAGGTTTATCCCAATGTCTGATACGGATGTTCAGCTCCACAGAAGATAATAAAAATTATGGAGGAAAAACTTCTTGTATAAACATTTAGGAATTGAGACCTGTGAACCTCAAAGAATGAAATAAGACAGTGTCCTCTGTATGAACCTCTCCTGCCGATGACTTCAAAAGTGGGAAGAGAGATCCCAGCCACGGGTGGAGAGTGGAGATACTTATTTTAAAGTTAAAGACAACTATATATACACACACCTTTCCTTTATCACCGCCTCCAGGGCAGGACAAAGTAAGTCTGATAAAAGCGCACATACAGACTGAAAGGAAGAATGCATTGTGAAGGAACCTACAGTAGTTCCAGAAAATATCTCCCATTTAATGGTTTCCGCAATTACACTTCAGAAATATATCTGTCTCAGTGGTAAAATTAGTAGTCTAAAAGAATATTTCCCTATTATCTTATCAAATAAATTTCTACTGTCATTTTACTTCAGCATCATGGACTGCACACAAATCCATACTACTTATTGCCTGAAAAAGTAAAGTATTTAAAATAAATCTTACATATTCAACATTATACTTTTGTACTACACAGTTGGTGCCACATGTCGTTTTTCAATGAAGTAATGACTTAATGGAATTTTAATTTTGTTTATTCCTGCAATGTGAATTTCAAATCCTTTCTGACTAATTGAACAGCTGCTGGTAACTAAAGTAGAAAATGCTTTTTGATAACAGTACCCCTCAACTATAGTCAGAGTGAAGGATCTTTATAAAAATGAATGTTTTCTATTGTGTTTTTAAGAATCTTTTTAAAGGATATTCACTTGACCCTCCTGGCAGTATAACAACCCTTGACAAATCTATTTGGGCCTTATTCCGCAGTCCATTCCTATTCAAAGAACATGTTTAAAATGACTTAACCCCTGGGCCTAGGGAGTACTAGGTCAAAAGGAGACTTCTCCCATCAACCTACCTACCCTTTCTTGGGGAGGTTGAATATCTATGTCAACAGGAGAATCCACTGCCTCAGTGTAGGTAATGTTTTCAACTGAAGTGCTACAGTGGAGCTGCTGCAGTATTTTAAGTGAAGACAAGCCCCTAGTGTGTTTGTTAAGAATTAACATACTAGGTAAATATTGTGGCAGAGCACTGCCTATGAACACTGCTGGTGCTCAAGTCAGGAGGGAAGGAAGCATCTCAGGAGCTCTACAATAGATGGGGACAGGGAACCTCTTATGTTTAGAGCTCAGGAGCTTTTCAGGACTTTAGTGATAAGGTACCTCTAACCCTGCAGAGCTCAAGAACTTCAAGGAACAAAGAGACAGGGAATGAAGCCACAACCACACACCCTATGCACGCTAATTCAGCCCCGAAGGCATTCATGTTGAGTCAGACAAATCTGGCTAGTCCTATGTATTGACTGGCATGTGGAAGGACACGGTAGAGTACTCTTGTACTGTATTAGTCTGAACACAGTGAATCTCTAATTTTTAAATGTCATTTAAAATAAATGATAGCAAAATGAAAATTATAGTTTTTGTGGGGACCATATTTTATGATATTCTTCATAAAAATGCATTCTATTGATACATATGACAGGTATGTATAATCATTTCATCGTTTTATGAAAACACTATCAAAAAAGGCAGCTAAAACGGGTAAGAATTGCTTTCTAGATTTCTATTTTCACACACTATAGCCTGGAAATAGATTTTTCTTTTAACTTCTCCATCAAAGAGAGAGAGTCTTTTCTACAATTTTACTCTGAGTTCCAAAAATTCTACTATTTACATTTTATTAGCCTGATTCTCAGTATGCAGGCCACCTTCTTAGAATAATTCAATCTATTTTATATAAACAAATGAACAAACTATTGGATTTCTTGTATTGTCCGTAAAGGACTATAGCAATAATTATTAACACAAATAATCAAACAACATTACAAATAATGAAACAATACATACAAAACTGCTACACAAAATTTACTCCACAAAAGGTTCCTGAGATTTAAGAGATCAGGTCAAGTGATTTCTTATTAATTTCAAATCCTTTAACTATGATCTTTGATATAACTAACAAATTAACCAGTGGAATTTGACACTGCTTGGACAAGATCAAACAAACAATTTCACCGTATAATAGGTGTTCTCTTATTTACTCTGATATTACAGATCTTTCTCAATTATAATCCACAGTGAAAAGGGTACATTTTCAAACCTAATGATAAACTTCTCTAAACTGTATCTGTTACAATCATTACTAGAATTAAATAAAATATTTCAGTGCTCCCAACTCATGATTTTATTTTGTCTTTCAATAATTGGTGCTATTCTTAAACCCCCGCCTTCCTGGAGTTATGTGAATACATGAAAATCTCAGCTTTCATTTTTAAACTATGTTTCTAGCCCTCATGGATGTGGAGAAAAGCATGAAAATGTGTACCCCAAAGGCTAAAAACCACAAGGCAAATAAATGCAATCCAAAATGTAATTAAAAAAAAATCATTATTTTGAAGTCAATTGTAATTTTTTGGAGCCTGACTCAGGTTTTTTGAAGATTTGGGGCTGGCAATACTGACGTTAACACATCTTTCTGTGCATCTAGCTTACAAAATAGCTAGCTCTCCAAAACACTTTTCTTGTATCATATTCTCTGAGTGCTACTTTCCTATTTCTTTAACATATGTATAGTAATCAAAATCATCAGTTAAATAAATGTATACTCTTACAGTACCCTCCAACTCTTCTGTCTCTGTTCTGATCATTTCCCAGTCTTCATCATGCAGTGAAATTAGTTCCACTCCCATCAGTGAAGTTGCTGATATATTTTCCTTGTGGACTCTCAGATACTGATAACTTTCATCACAAAAGAGAGCAAGATCAGCAACCCCAGTAGCAATTTTGTGTATAAAATTTTTCTTCTTTTCAATTTCTTTGCAAATGCCAGTTCCAAGTTCTGTCTCTCTGTTATGCCACTTCTTAATTCCACAACCTGCATCAACTCGGCTACAGCACAATACAGCTTTTTTTAAAATCCTTCAGCTGTTCATATAGATTTCAACATCTGCACATTACCACTGAAGGCAGTTCTCAACTAACTGTGAAATAAACATGTGTTTTTGTCCCAGTCTCACCATCACTTTCTGCTCTCTCCAGTTTGCACTGTAGATTGAAATAGGAAGGCAAATTATTTCATGAAACAGTATCACCGAAAAAACCTGAAAGGCAAGTCAGCCCTCAGCAGCATAGTCAGTTAAATAGCTGCAGTCTTGTCAGCTGCTCAAGGCTGGAGTAAAATCTTATACTGAAAGGAAGGAGGAGATGACATCATACACTATCCTTTCTTCCTAGCAAGATCCACCCACTTCACCCGAGCTCAGTACCATAAATCGCATAGTATATTTCTACACTGTTGACAGTGCACAAGAAAAAAAATTATAGAAAACTGCTTTGCAAAAAAACAAACAGGTGATGCTCTAAATTTTAGTGTATTAAGTGAATTAGAACAATTTTCTTAACATTAAACATACATACCTAAGAAGTTTCTGCAAAACGACATGTGCTCAATATGTCCCAACCTACAAGCCTTAATTTAATCACTTTTAAATACTTATTGAGCAACATCAAAACCCCAAAGAATAACAATCCCAAAGCAGTTTGTTACATGGGGGAGTAAAGGGGAGAGCTTATAAAAAAAGATTCTAGAGGTTCACTCATCATCATGAACCAAGCTTTCCTGGAAACTTTTAAACTGGTAATTCTCTTTTATTCCCCAAAGCCTCACCCTTTGCATAACACCATGCAAGGCTATGAAGTGGGGTACGATAAACATGGTTGCATGCTTTTCACAGCTCCCTTCATGCCAAGCGAACAAACATTGGTTACAATTAGTAAACAAATACAAACAAATCGCACTGTTACTCATCCTCTTAGAACAAATTATCTGTTTCAGCAAGCCCTCGAACAGAATCTACCTCCTTTTTGAAAGGGGCTTTCAAAATGCTTTAAAATGTAGTTTACTTCATGGTAGATTTCACAACTAGTTAATTCTGGAATGAATTAAACATATCACATGATCAGTTAACCTACAGGTTAAGGCACAGCACCACTTCTTTACATTTTAGAGCGTTTATCCCCCAAAATTTCTCAGATGTTGATTTTTGGTTTGAATTCACATCTGCCTGGTTAACTGTCCAAAGGTTGTTTTCATTTTTCACAAACCAAATGTAACTTTAAAAAAATGCACTTGAAAAAGGTTATTTATTGAAAGTCATTGAGTTTAGTGCTGTACCAAACACAAGACAATCTGGGACTTCACCAAGGAGATTATAAACTACATAGAGGGACAACATAAAATGTATTTAGAAATAGAGGCAGGTTCTACCTTCCAACCTTTTCCTCCGAAACAAAAAGTTACAAAAACCATCATACCTTGGAAATTAATACAAATTAAAAGTGTATTTCTATTCTGGGAAGTAACTATGTAGAAATACTAATTTCTTAGTCAATTAGTTCTGATCCCTGCTTATATTCAGTCATATATGCTAACTTTAAAGACAAAAATAAGATTTCCCTGAATGGACTAGACAGTCAACAAAGCAATCTGGATTCTAATCTCCTCCCTACACATGAATTAAATAGTTAACTAAATTCCAGTTGAAAGTCAAATTCTAGTCTATTTTATAATTGTACTACCTGAGGACAGAATCTTTTTGACTGGCAATGAAACATTAACAGGCAATTAAAAAAATCATACTGCTACTTGTAAACTGAGCAGACAAACATGGAATCTCACAAGTCATTTTTACAATCTCCTTTCAGAGTAGAACCACACTGAATAGCTCATGCTTCCACTGGCCATGTAGAAAAGTTCTGGTTTAACTAAAATTGCAACACAGGTACTACAGATAGTACAGTAGTAACCAGCTCACATTATTACAGTGACAAGGGGGAGAGGACCAATATGCAGCTCATTTCTAGAAATCCCAGGGGAGCATCTAGTCCATGATTGAGAACAACTATTCCACATTCTTGTAAGAGTGGGAGGGAGCTTCTAGACTAGAATATAATAAACCAGATCAGAAGGATGAGTTTTCAGGTCAATCTCTCTAGTATGAAGGAGTCTGAATGTTTTACGATATTAAATTGTCAAACTTAAATCATTTAGAATTTATTGCCAAAACATTCTATGCACTTATGGCCCATTTAGCAAAAGATAATGCATCTAGCTACCACATATGGCTGCAGACACTGAAAAAAAGTTGGCTTGTGTGGCACAGAAACCAGATACTTTTGCTAAATCTGGCACTCGCAGAAAAAACATTCTTCTAAATACAGGGATGTATGATGATATACGAGTGGCACAAACAGTGGATTAAAAACATCTTTTGTGATAAATCCAAGCATGTTAGGAAAAACCTTGCAACCTTAAAATGACACTGTCAAGTAAGCAAGTACCACGCCACAACAGAATGTCTATTAAACTATAAAGTACTGTGCCTCTGATGCATGGCAAAGTATGAGACTAAAGCACCCCAAGAAGCTAGAAACTCCCTGAAGTATTACAGATGCCAACTTTGCTAAAAATCATTATTGCCAGAGCAAAATGGCCTTGTCAGCTATGTTAGCAGAGCGACCAAGGACTGCACAGTCCATGAATATTCAATTACTCTCAATCATTAGTGGCCCTCCCAGAACTGAGCTGAGGCAGATTGGTAGAACAGTACTGGGAACTTCCACTGCTCATCTGCACTTACTATGTAAATCACAGGCTTCAAGGTATAGTGATGTCATTCCAGCATATTACACAGGCACTAAATTTCACGTGGAAGGGAAAAAAATGATTTTTTTGCACCTCAGCAAAAATCAAGTGCATCATTACAGTCAATTAATGATTTTTTTTCTTTTAATTGATCTATGCTAATTATGAAGAATAAAATTGGCAGGAATATTTTCTGAAAGTGGTATTATAAACACAGATGCAATCCTTACTCATGCAAACAGCTCCAGAGTGTACAAAAACAAACATCTAAGAAAGTTCTTTAGCACTCATAAAATATGTAACAGGTGACTTGATAGAAAGAAGCCTGCGTTATCTTTAAGTTACAAGTCTAGTTGAAAAATTTGACTAGGGAAATATTCAGATACCTATAAAAAGAGTAATACTAAACCCAACAAAAGATTAGACTGAGAACTTTGATCTATATATATTTAGAAGAAAATAGGTTCCTACTTTAAAATGTCATTCATAGAGTGGGAACGGCTTATGTAATACAGTTAACATCTGACCTGCATTGGCTGGGTTTATTTACTTTTTTATGTATTAACTCATCCTAGGACAATGATATAAAAACAAAAAATTAAAAATTAAGTCTTCCTCGCAAGCATTCTGTTTCAGAGACAAATAAGTAAATGGTCACTATTATAATCCAGGCAGGTAGGCAAAATATGAAAAGAAAATATAAGACTTGCCCCCCTCCCCCCCTTTTGTGTGTATATATGGAAAAATATTAAATATAGTTGTTATATCAATACATAATCATCTAGTAGAAAGAACAACAATCTGATCTCAAAAATAAGAAAAGACTCTCCTTCTTCTACACTTCACTCACTTCTATTAGTACTAGCCACACGATAAAAGATCTACTTTTGAACTATCCTGCATGTGGAAATTAAGCATAAAAGCATGAGTACAAACTGCAACCACAGAAACTTTATTACATACCATATATTGCATAGTAGAAACGGTTTTAACCAGAGCCATTATTAACTGCAGAATTCACCCCTTTCAACAGGAATCTGCTCCAGTATGTTTGCTTTCATTAAAAATAATTTCTAGCTAATTCTAGAAAGTTGACAATGTGACCTGAGTGCAAATTGATGCAGCATTGATTTCCTGTGTCTGCTAAGATTCTGAAACAATAACACCTAGATATGTATTGCTCCACTGATTTTGATAAGACTGTTGAGTCTGAAATCTACAGGTGACAATTTTAATGTTAATGTTACTAATTTCATTCTTGATCCAGCTATGTTTATTCTATAAATACTAATTATCTTGCAAACCCTCTGTACTAAAAGCACCAACTGCCCAATCCCAGATACCAAAACCTCTTAAGCACTATCCACAAAAATTAATAAAACACTGAAATGTGGGGACAATTATACATAGGATCTACTCTACTGAATGTATTTCTCATTTTCACAGTTCATTTAAAACTCTCTCTTTAAAATGGACTATCACTTTTCTCTTACCTCCATTCCTCTATATTCATGTGAATTACAATTTAATTACAACCTGTTTAATATTTTCTGTTTTCAGTTTCTTTTTAACAAATAAGATCTTTTGTATGGTATGAATAACATTAATGCCATTATTATAATCTAATAAAAGGAGTTAAACATATTTCACCATAAAAATATACATATATATTCATATCAGGACTCAGAGGAAGAGAATAGCGATATGCCTTTGTACTGACATACTTTATGCACATTGTCTGCAAAGTGTAAAACAGAATAGGACTAATGCTCACTAGTGAAACCACAGATTAGTGGATGCTAACTGGGAGCAGGGAAAGGCAGTTGGCCATCCATAATGCATCCTTGATAAAGACACTTAAGATGTGTGTAGTCATAAAATGCACATTCATTTTTTAAAGACTACTCACTATCAAAGCTACTGCTGCTGCTACTCTTCAAAGGCACCCCTTTCAGACAGGAAATTGAAGAGAGAAGGAAAAAGGAGACATGGGATGGTTACATAATAAAAAATGGAAGACAGGGTACCTGACTCATATCTACACTAACATTCTAATAGCTTTATAAAAAAAAGACTTGCACTGAGAATGTTTAGCTAGTTCTCATAGGAGTGGTATGTGTACATACACCGTAGAATTACAAAGCATGGAAACAGTAGATTGATTAATGATATCTGACAAAAAGCCATAAAGCAGTTTAGTATCTAATGTTTAGAAGCTGAACCTCAAAGAACACACTGGGGGAAACTGAAACAGAAGAGACACACATTGCTCAAAATACAAACATCCTAATCCTTCAAGCAATGCTTTTAGGTAGGAAGATTAAATGACCATGGGATTTATCTTCCAGCATGACGACCCCCAAGCACATCATAAAGGCTGTAACCTATCTGGAGAACAAAAAGAGAAAGGTCTTATCAAAAGCCCTCTCCACTTCAGGTATGAATATCATTGCACATGTCTGGGATTATATGGACAATGCGAAGGTCTGCTGTTTGAGACATTGCCTCACACCCTCTCACACCCATCCTGACAAATACGGCATGCTTTCACTTCCTGAAACTGAATTTCCCAGATTATGATCGGGAATTTTTACCAGACTGCTCTTGCCTGGGAAACCTACTCAAGCCAATGCTCTGTTAGAGCTTGGCCATCTTCAGGGCACTATGAACGGCTCACCTCTTACAGTTTTAATTAACTAGTTCATTACACGCAGCAAAGCCTAAGTTGCATATAGTTATTGGGTCATCCCTTTGGATGACTCATTTTTGGATTTGTTTAATTTAAAACTGAATATGAGATACCAATATACCAAAGCAATGGTTGCCCTCTAGAGAAGAGTAGGTGAAAAGAGCGAGAAAAATCCCCAGGATGTTTTTGAGAGGAGTTATAGAAAGTCCTGTAGGAGATCAGTGACAACATCCCAACATAACCTCCAACAGTTTTTTCATGTTATGTGAATACTGTCACAAATAATGAAGACTGGGATTTTCAATGAGTTAGGCAACCAACTCTCACTGAATTTAGTAAGCAACAACAATGCTTATTTCTTATATAGCGCTTCTCATTAATAGATCTCAGAGCACTTCAGTCTTTAAGGTATTTATCCTCATAACACCTCTGAAAGGTAGAGAACCATCATCATCGTCATCATCTTTTTACAGATTGGGACCTAAGGCGCAGAAAGGCTAAGTAACTTCTCCAAGGTCACACAGGAATTCCAGTGTGGAACAGGTAATTGAACCCAGGTCTCTCACATGCTAAGCCAGTCTCTAACCAGTGGATAATACTTCCTCTCCCTCCTACCAGTCATCTCTGTTACATTACTTGTCGTTACTTTTCTTGGTGAAGCTTCATACGCTGACCAATGTCTGGACAGACTGATGCTAGTAAATTGCCACATGGGGTCAGAAGGACCCACTGACATTTCATCTGCGTGCTCTTACGGAACAAAGAGCATGTGATCATGTGACTGAAGGCTGTATCTCAATGCATATGTACAAGGGGGCCTGTAACAGGGCACAGCACTTTAGGGTACATGTGCTTGTCGCAGGTCTTTGGGGCATTGAAAACAAGGAGCTGTAATAGTAGGTCACATGCCTGCTACCAGTCATGTTTCTACAGGAAAGTGTAAATAAAGCCTCCTGACTCTCTACCCAACAGTTTTTAGCCCCGCAGCCTGAGTCAGCTGACTGAGGCCAGCCACAGCCATGCTAGAGGGCTTTAATCCCCATGTAGACATAATCCTTGTCTCTAGTGCTTTAGGGTAAGACAAGACACTATGGGTTAGTGAGACTGCTTTGCTTTGCATAAGTGGTCTTTCTTCTGTTCAAAGCAGGAGTAGCCATGAATTAAGGTTGTCATCTAACCAGGCATTCAAGAGGGGGGGAAATTTCTTCAGCAGCTACATGCAGAACAAGTGCTATAGAATTTCTAGAGCATCTAAATTAATGTATACTCACCCCCACCCATGTTCTATAGAAAACTGCCAGATAATCATGCCAACAGCTCTTTTCATCAGCAAACCTTTAAGAATATTAAAGCTGACTTCTCTTTCTAAAGTAATGTATGTATGGGGAAACAGAGACACAGAGAGGTGAAGTAACTTGCGCAAAGTCATTCAGCAGGGGCTGGGCCATGAACAGAACCCAGGTTTCTTGAGTCCCTGTCCAGTCGTCTTTCCACAACACCTCCCTAGTCAAAAGGAGCCTTCATACTTATACCTCCAGACTGGCCAAGGTGGCCATGCTACCCAAAACTAGTGATCATGTCTGTTGCCCCAAGTCTCAGGCTATTAATTTAATACCTGTTCATGCAAGGTAGGATCCAGCATGGCTTACATGTTCTTGGCCTTGCAGTAAAGTGCATGAGCCTGAAAAGAGGCTTAGCAGATGAAAGGATCTCTATTATGATGCTATTGTCTAGTAAGCCTATCACTTCCAAAGCAAACTTTAGGGTTTCAAAAACCTTTGTAAACTGGTATGACAAAGTGAGGATAAAGCTGATCAAGGCCATGGTGTAAGTCATACCAGATTTTCAGCAAGACGACCTAATCTTAGATCTGAGTGCTAGTTCTATTTCAGTTCAAGCACAACAACTGCAGCACTCAGAGGCTCCACAGAGTCTCAGACTGGCAGCATGATGTTTCCAGGCTTCTAGAAGCAGAAGTTAAGCTGAGACTAGAACTAGTTCCCTGGTTCACAAAAGGGCCATGAACTTGATGCTGAGTGTTCTTATAATACCCTCATTTGTGCTTCTGAGAAAAAAGTTGCCCTGGATCCTCTAGTGGAAGTATATTCAGCAACAAGAATAGGAGAATTGTAGGTCCTTTCCCATACACAGCCATAGGATTTATTTTTATTTTTTTTAACCAGAGGAAGGTCAGGCTAAGGATTGTGCTAGAATTCAGGCCCCCCAAAATCATCTTTTACCTGAACCTAGAAATCACACTAGCCATATTCTGTCTCAAACCCAAGAAGCCTACATTGCCTGAATATCTACAGGGCCTGATAGACTTTGCATACAAAGATATCAGTTTAAGCAGTCAGACTTTTCAGCCAGCACCATTACTTAAAGGTCAAGCAGCCTCTAAATCCACCATTGTTAGATGGCTTAAGGAAGTGGTCAGAGAGGTTTACATTGCAGCAGAAGAAAAAAAAATAGAAACTTTTAAAGCTCACTCTGTATGCTCAATAGGACCTTCAGGGGCAGAAAGAGGAGAAGCATCTTCAAATTATATTTTCAAAGCCACTTCCTGGGCTTCTGCTCGTGCATTTGTCAGCTGTTATAGAATAGGTTTGCACAAGAATATTCAGCTGTGACATTTGCAGAAATTGTTTCAGGCAGTCAAAGCATGCCCATAGTATAGTGACTCATTTCTTTGGTAGGAGCCAACTGTTGAACTGTATACAAGATTGAAGAGAAAAGGATTTTTCCATATCTGTAAATTTTTTTCTTTGAGATTTTCCACACAAGTCCAAACATTCTCTATGTAAAATTTGAGTGTCTGTTTTATTACTGAGCATTTCAATGAAAAGTCCCCAGTATGTTCAGATTGCCATGGATTTTAAAAAAGGTATTTGTTAACAGTTATTGAAGGATAGCGTCAAATATTTTGTTTGGTACTATTTCTGAAGCCTTCAGATGAAGGCCGAAAAATTATTAGACCATTATAGGCAAGGGTATATCATCATCAGAAGTCTTAGGGTACATCTAGACTGCATGCACTGGGTGTGACTGCAGCTCGAGAAATCGTATCTGAGCTAACTTTAATCTAGCTAGCCTGTGTCCTGGAACAGTGAAATCCTGGCAGCACGTGCTGTAAAAGCTCACCTGGAACCCAGGATGGTTACTCATAGGGCTAGCCCTCGCTCAAGTTTGTGCTGTCACATCTTGCTTCACTGTTCCAGGACCCAAGTTAGCTTGGATAGGTGAGCTCAAGCTCAAGCCACATCCATAACTTCAGTCTAGACGGGGTCAGGCAACCTATGGCACATGTGCCAAAGGCAGCACATGAGCTGATTTTCAGTGGGGGGGGCTCTGCATTTTAATTTAATTTTAAATGAAGCTTCTTAAACATTTTAAAAACCGTATTTACTTAAAATACAACAATAGTTTAGTTATATATTATAGACTTATAGAAAGAGACCTTCTAAAAACATTAAAATGTATTACTGGCATGCGAAACCTTAAATTAGAGTGAATAAATGAAGACTCAGCACAACACTTCTGAAAGGTTGCAGATGCCGGTCTAGACATTAGTGTTCTCTCTCAATCATCTAGTTCGAATAAACTACTACACTTTGTTTCTTCCATAGGCAGAGGACATTGGATTCCTCCATTCCCTTCTCCCTCCACTCCAAGATCCTTTTGAGCCACATTCCCAAACCCTTCTATTTCAGGAACCCTAAGAACATAAGAACACAAGAATGGCCATACTAGGTCAGACCAAAGCTCCATCCAGCCCAGTATCCTGTCTACCAACAGTGACCAATGCCAGGTGCCCTAGTGGAAGTGAACCTAACAGGTAATGATCAAGTGATCTCTCACCTGTCATCCATCTCCACGCTCTGACAAACAGAGGCTAGGGACACCATTCATTACCCATCCTGGCTAACAGCCATTAACGGACTTAACCTCCATGAATTTATCCAGTTCTCTTTTTAAATGCTGTTATAGTCCTAGCCTTCACAAC
>NC_133777.1:43893034-43980107 GCF_003597395.2 Chelonoidis abingdonii
ATACCTCTATCATATCCCCCTTTAGTCTCCTTTTTTCCAAGCTGAAAAGTTCTAGCCTCTAAACTCTCCTCATATGGGACCCATTCCAAACCCCTAATCATTTTAGTTGCCCTTCTCTGAACCTTTTCTAATGCCAGTATATCTTTTTTGAGATGAGAACACATCTGTACACGGTATTCAAGATGTGGGTGTACCATGGATTTATATAAGGACAATAAGATATTTTCCGTCTTACTCTCTATCCCCTTTTTAATGATTCCTAACATCCTGTTTGCTTTTTTATCGTCTTTAAGTGCTCCTTTTGTATCTCGATCGTCCAGTGGCCCCACTGGTTGTTTAGCAGGCTTCCTGCTTCTGATGTACTTAAACATTTTGTTATTACCTTTTGAGCTTTTGGCTAGCCATTCTTCAAACTCCTCCTTGGCTTTTCTTATTACATTTTTACACTTAATTTGGCAGTATTTATGCTCTTTTCTATTTACTTCACTAGGATTTGACGTCCACTTTTTAAAAGATGCCTTTTTATCTCTCACTGCTTCTCTTACATGGTTGTTAAGCCACGGTGGCTCTTTTAGTTCTTTTACTGCGTTTTTTAATTTGAGACCCTGTGCAATACATATACAACCCTCATGTTAGGAGTTCCATGTAGCCCCCCAACTGCTCCCTCCACTCACACTAGGATCCCCCATGCCCCCCTCCAATGCCAGGGGGTCTGTGTATTACAAACTATCCTAGTGCCTCCACAGCAATAGTACAAAAGGTGGTCAATACTACTACTTTCTAGAGAGGCTGAAGTACATCTGTATCACACCTTGATTTTAGCCATCGCATACAGGTCCCATTAATAAAACAGTCTTGAAAAAACACCCAAGCAAAATTTAATTTGTAGCTGCTGAAACAGCATTTCTTGCCATATTAAAATTATACAAAAATTAAATTTATATTGACATTACATTTTTTAAAACTACATACCTATTCTATCTGCATTTCCTAATGAGAAGGTATAGATTGTTCTCCTTATACATTTCCTATTTAAACTGCATTTTGTGAATTTGGCTGCACAGATGAACTAACAGGGGTGTAGCTTTATATAGTCTACATTTTAAACAAATACTATTATATATCCTGTGGGAAAAGAAAAATTTTTAGACTGCAGGCTTTGCTATCAAAGGTAGAATCAGAAAGGTAAAATATACTGTTGGCCAAAGTAAATAAGGCAGACTACTTTACTAAAAGACAGTGTTACAAGATCACCATTCACCAGTTGATAAATCCACTGAGACTATTACAAGCTTCCCTTTTGTAACACATTTCTTTCTAAAAGCTAATAGCAATGATTCCTAATAACAATCATAGAGAAAGCTCTACATTTAATTGCAGATAAAATCTTAAATGGGTAACAGAGTTGTACTAAAATCACATTTTTTTAAAACAAGTATATTCCTCCAAAGGTGAACTTTCTTGCAAACTCTGTACCTTGGTTTTGATTACCAGAAGAAAACGTTTCTAGTTTATTCTTTAAGGTGTTTTTTTTTTTAAATCTTCCATAAATTTGAAGCTGTTCAGATCATATTTCTCCTGCTGCCAAGTCCCCAAGAGAAAGGCTTGGGAAAGAATGCGTGGCCATTCCAGAAACATGGGCTGCCACTGTAAAAGAGACGCCTCATTTATTTTAATTTCTCTGCATGACTCTACCTCTGTAAAAATACGTGTGGGCCTTCAATCATCAGAACATAATGCAACCCCTTTCCTGTTAAGCTGGCCCCCCTATTGAGCACCTTCTATATGAGGACTGATACCTTGATCATTACCTACTGTTGCACAGGCTTTGAGGCCCTGGTTATCTAAAAGACTGCCTAAAGCTCCAGGATGAAGATCATGGTCAACAACTTCGCTCCTCTGGCAAAGTGCAACTTCCTATAATAAAAAGGTAAAGCTCATCTGTGTGAGAGACTCTCTCAAGGTCCGGTCTAGGCTATGGAATTAATTCCCACAGGAACTAAAGATTATCAAAAACCTCATCAGCTTCCGGTCCAAGTGCAAGTCATTTCTTTAAACTGCCTTCTCTAACAAATACAGAGCAATATCTATATTTTTAAAAATCCTCCCAAAACAAGATGCTCTACTGCACACATTTCTCCCCTCGAGAGAGGAAAAGAGAACAAACACCACATGATAGATGTCAATCACATTGCTGATCGCATTAATTGAAGGTACTCAATGCTGAGTGCGGTGTAAGAACCTACACAGCATAGAATAGCAGAATGGATTAATCTCTATTTTGATTTGAGCAAAAAATAATTCAGAAGGGAATCATGAATCATTCCCTGATATCCTGTCGGCTATCTCGGGGTATCAACAAAGATAATTTTGCCCATCTGAAGAATGGGACCTAAATTAGTATGGTATCTTTCTCTTCAGAATAGCTCAATTTCACCTATAAATGTTAGAACCTGTTTTATAAAGATGGAATATTCATCATGAAAGAGGGATTATATATTCCTTGTTATTTTCAAGAAGCGTCATAGGATTGTTAATTTTCTGGACAGACATCAGAGACCAACAGAGCAACTTTTCACAAGAGTCCCAGAGAAATAATTTACATTTCTTAAGTTGCTTGAGTCTTGTTCACTATTTAATTTAGATACACATTCAGTGTTACATATTTAAAAATTTCTTCCTTCAGCAGCAGACCTTTCAATAATGCATAAAAATTCAAGGCTCCTCACAACTGGAAGGTGTTCCCCATAAACCAAGCGTTCTCAGCCTTTTTCTTTCTGAGCTGCCACCCCCTCAAATGCTATAAAAACTCCATAGCCCATCTGTGCCACAACAGCTGTTTTTCTGCATATAAAAGCATGGGTGCCAGAACTAGGGGTGCAGCCGCACCCCCTGGTTTGAAGTGGTTTCCAACCCTGAAGTATACAGGGTTTACAGTTTGGTTCAATGGCTCTCGGCACTCCCACTATACAAATTGTTCCAGCACCCTTGTATAAAAGTCAGGGCCGGCATTAGGGGGTAGTAAGCAGGGCAATTGCCCAGGGTCCCATGCCACAGTGGGCCCTGCAAAGCTACGTTGCTCAGGTTTCAACTTCAGTCCCAGATGGCAGGGCTCGGGGAAGCAGGACTTCCGCTTTCTGCTCTGGGCTTCAGTGAGTCTAATGCCGGCCCTGCTTAGCAGACCCCCGAAACCTACTTGTGACCCCCTAGGGGGCCTCAGATCCCTGGTTGAGAACTGCTGCCATAAACAACCACAAAGATCCCTCATCATCCATTTGCAAATGCCTCCTCCTTTGGGGCGATTCCTACAAAAAAGCACTTGACAACAGGGGCTGCTGGTGTGCTGTGACCAATGTCTCACTGCTTCATTGTACTCCTCCACTGCAAGCTCCTCCAGGCAAGGACCATCTTTGTTCTGTGTTTGTACAGCGCTTACCACAATGGGTTGCTGGTCCATGAGTAGAGTTCCTATGCATTACAGCAATACAAATCATCTCAATTTAAATATTTACTTGGTCAATTGTTTACTTAAATCAAGATCTCTGCTTTTAGTTTCAAACAATCATTTTATTTTAAAATGGAATTTAAGTAGAAGGGTGAGGAGGAGAAAAAGGATACTTAAAAATTAAAACTGAAAACTTTCAGATTACATATGACCCACATTAATTATTCAGATAATGAAGTAGTGACAGAACCTCCATATCAAAGAAAATCAGGGGCATCCAGCAACACAAATATTAAGTAAGATGAGCAAACAAAATTAGCTCAGTGTTTTCCTCTTGAGGCAAAGCAAGTTCATTATGAAATGATAGGGAAAACAGCAGCATGGGGGAGAAAAAGAAAAGAAGGCATTGGGAGATTTAACCTATTGCTTTTTGAAATTATTTGCACTCCATTTCACTGGCAGAATTAGAAACATTAGGACAGCAGCACTTGATACAACATGCAGCTGCCTGAGGCCATAACATGTAACAAACCATCCATTCAACTTGCAGCCTGTTCAGTCACAGTACAGTAATAATGGTTCAGTCGCACAGCAGATGCTAACTCTCAGCTTCAATCAGATACATGACTATTTGGTATTTGTCAGTTTTACAAAAGAGCTCAAAGATGTGCTGCTAACAAGGGTATTTGAAACTGAGGATGGAAGTCCTGTGCAGTTGTGTATCTCCAAAGACTCTTGGATTACTATTTCAAAGTAATGTAACTGTCATATCCAAGATATTTCCACTTTCTACTGAGCGTAAATGTATTAAAAAACAGATGCTGATAAATGATCCTAAAGATATCAATACATTACACACATGCTATTTCTCAAATACTTCTAGATTAAGATGTGGTTGCTTCTGAATTTACGTTGCAATTTACATGTTTGGTTAATTTTCCAAAAAGGCAAGGAAAGAGAAGAGATGAAAGGTTTCCAAACCTGTTCAAAAGACTGTAAACATATGCAGATATAGTGACTATATATGCAGAAGTAACACCATTAGATTTCTGATTCAAATGACTTTCAAAAAGAACCTGTACTGCTCTACTATTTCCCTGTCCTCCTCTCCCCTCCGCAAGAGGCCCTAGCAGAGTAAAGAAGTCACTTGGGTCCCAAATATAGCAGGAAATTCTGGAATATGTGGCACATGGCAAAACGGCTCCAATCAACTTTCACAAATAAAATCCTTTCGTGATTAATTTTTCTATGCTTGGTGGAGTATTATTGGAAAATTTGTTTCAACCAATTTTTAATTATTTGAAACTCAGTTGCATGCAGAAAGTTCAAACCTGGCTTCAGATACTGATCTAAATGATCACACTCGTTTAAGAAAATTAGTTTAGTAGTTTTCAAGTTGTGAGTGTTTCAGATCTGAGGTCTGCACAATAGATTTGTTTCTCCTGTTAATTCTGAACCATTCAAGCAGAAACTTTTGAGAACATCTCACTTAATTCTTATTGTTTCTAGCAGAATTGCTTTTTTACTCTCCATTGGAATTCTTTCAATTGGGCTTCTACACACTATTCACTGAAACTTACATGGTCAAATTTAGCAAAATATTATCACCAAATCCCCAGCAATTAAAAGTCATGAGTGTAGCTTAAAGAAGTCATGGGATTGGCTTAAAAAATCATGAGGGTTTTGGGTTTTGTTTTGTTTTTTTTTAAAGGGGATTCATTATTTGCCATCTGGTTTTTGTTCTTCAGGGGTTTGATCTTCAGGGGACACTTTGGTCTTGTTTTCAAGTATTTCTTCACATCATGAGGACTGCACTAGGGATGTAAGAGTAATCAGTTAACCGATAAATCTGATGCTTACCAGTTTCAGTTAACGATTAAACTCCACCCAGAGTCCCAACAGCCGGGGTCCTTTGGGCTGCCGCCGCACCTTGTGCTCTGCTGCCACCTGACATCCCGGCACGCTCGACATCCCAGCTTCCATCCCGTGCAAGGGCTCTGCTGCCATCCCAGCATCCCAGCTCACCCACAGTCCCTTCACGCCACCAGCCCACTGAATGTTTAACTGTGTAACCAATAGAATTTTAATCTTCGTTACACGGTTACTGTTTTTACACTTTATTTACATCTCTAGATTTTGTACATTTTGAATTTAAATGAAAGATGAGATTCTCAATTCCATCAAACTCCAGGAGCTGGGGCTTTCAAAGAGCAAATGCTGCAGGAAAGAGATATAACTGCAGGAGTTAGCAAGCTGCTAAAGAGCTCAGTCTAGCTCAGCCTAAGTCAATGGTCCCCAATGCGGTGCCCGCGGATGCCATGGCACCCGTGGGGGCATCTTAATGCACCTGTGTCCTGGCCCCTGGGAGAGCACCCGCTGAAATGCCGCGGTGGGGACGCCTCTTGATGATGACGCTTGTCGCTGACAAGTGACATCATCGAGAGGTGTCGCCCCCGAATTTTGTGGGGACGCCTCTCGATGACATTGCTTGTTGACAGCAAAAGGTGTCATCAAGAGGTGTTGCCGCTGCGGCATTTTGGCAGGTGCTCCGCCGCCGCTGTGGTCCTTTGGCTGGCATCCGCCAGCCAAAAAGGTTGGGGACCACTGGCCTAAGTCTCAGGATATGTCTACACTGGCACAGTTACAGTGCCACTGAGAGAATGCTGAAGGGAAACGGCTGTTGTGTGTTCACACTGTCAGCTGCCTGCGCAATAGTGCGTTCACACTAGTAGCAGTATTCGGAGCAGTGCACTCTGAGTAGCTATCCCACAGAGCATCTCTTCCTCTTCTGCTGCTAAGAGTTGTGGGAAGGCAGAGGGGATCATGGGGCATCCTAGGTCCTGTCCCAATGACCTGTGATGCATTGTTTCACATCCCAGCAATCCCTGTGCTTCTGCATTTGGCATCATCTTTCAACGGTTTGCATACTGCGTGCTCTGCCTCTTCGGTCTGCATGAATGGATCGCGAATTGTTGACCGTATGCTTCTCGCTCTGACTAACACATCAAGAGTGGCAGTGAAGTTATTCCTTACACTACAAAGGCAAGAGGAGCGTGATGCTGATCTCGCCACACATACTAGCTATGACATGAGATTGCTTGTGTCATTCACAGAGGTGCTGACCACAGTGGAACACTGCTTTTGGGCTCGGAAAACAAGCACCAAGTGGTGGGATCACATCGTGCTGCACGTCTGGGATGATGAGTAGTGGCTGCAGAACTTTCGGATGAGGAAAGTCACATTCATGGGACTGCATGATGAGCTCGCCCCAGCCCTGCGGCGCAAGTGCATGAGAATAAGAGCTACCCTGCCATTAGAAAAGCATGTGGCAATTGCCCTGTGGAAGCTGGCTACTCCAGACTGCTACCAATCTGTCACTAACCAGTCCAGAGTGGGAAAGTTTACCATTGGACTCATTGAAGGAAGCGTGCTGGGCCATTAATCACATTCTGCTCCAAAAGACCATGACTCTGGGCAAGGTGTGTGACATTGTGGATGACTTTGCACAAATGGGCTTCCCTAACTGCGGAAGGGTGATAGATGGCACACATATTCCAATTCTGGCACCAGACTACCTAGCCACCAAGTACATTAATCAGAATGGGTATTTCTCTGTGATTCTCCAGGTGCTTGTGGATCACGTGGGTGTTTCAAGGACATTAATGCAGGCTGGTCTGGAAAGGTGCATGATGCACGCATCTTTTGGAACAGTGGCCTGTTCAGGAAGGTGCAAGCAGGGATGTTCTTCCCAGACCAGATCACCACCGTAGGGTAAGTTGAAATGCCCATTATGATCCTGAGAGATCCTGCCTACCCGTAAATGCTGTGCCTTATGAAGCCGTCCATGAGGCAACTTGACAGCAGCAAGGAGTGGTTCAACAAGAGGCTGAGCAAGTGCAGAATGACTGTTGAGTGTGCTTTTGGCCATTTAAAGGCCCGCTGGCACTGCCTATAAGGGAAGCTGGACCTGGCCGATGACAATATTCCTCTGCTTATAGCCGCATGTTGTACTCTCCATAATATTTGTGAAGGGAGGGTGAAAGCTCGGACTGCTGAAGATTGACAACTGGAGGCTGAATTTGAACAGCCAGAGACCAGGGCTATTAGAGGGGTGCAAGGCCATAAGGATCAGGAATGCCTTGAGGCAGAAATCTGAAGCTGAAAGCCACTAAAATTTGTTGCTATACTTGGTAATGCAGTGCTTGTAATGCTAGGAGGTGATTTTGATTGGTGCAGATGCAATATGAAAGTTTAAGATAACTGTCTGTTGTTTTGCAGGGCTCTGTTTGCTTTCAAACCAACGCAATTCTTTTATTAAAAAACAACCACTGGAGGAGAGAGACTAACAAAAAAACATGTCACCACTGAGGGGGATGGGAGAAGGGCAGGGGCAGCTTTAGTCCGATTCCCCCAAATTGGACCCTGCACCTAAGAGGGCCCCGCGCCTGCACAGATGAGGGCCCCACACTCTAAAGAAGAGTGCCTAACTTAGGCACCTTTTTAATTTTTACTCACCTGGCGGTGCTCTAGGTTTTCAGCGGCATTTCAGCGGCAAGTACTTCACTCACTCCGGGTCTTTGGCGGCATTTCGGCAGCGCATCCTTCAGTGCCGCCAAAGACCTGGAGAGCCACTGGGTGAGTCATCCCTGCCGGGGACCCGTCAAAACTATTAGAATCGGGCCCCGCACTTCCCAAAGCTGGCCCTGGGGAAGGGAAGGTCCCAGGAGGAGGAGGAGTCCTAGATGGCTAAAGATTTATGTCCAGGGATCATATCCAACCTTCTCCTTTGGAGTACAGTGCAGCGAGTACTGTACTTCAACAGGGCTAAACTGCAGAGGGATGGGTGTTGAGTGCAGTGAGTACTGGGAGTCCGCAGCATTGGACTGTGATGGGGGAGGAATGGAATTCCGTGGGTACGGACTGGATCCAGGAGGTTGATAAGAGTGTGTTGGCAGTGTCTGGGGTGCGCACGGGAAAAAGTTTTGTGACAGCGGCTGCAGAGGAAGACGGGGATCCAACAGCTGTGACTGACTAACCTTCTCCAGGGTAGAAAAGAGCTCCTGGCTACCTCTGGGTCCCTCTCCCCCTCCACCTCCTTGTCCAAGATTTCCTCCTCCTGGCTCAGTCCAGTTTCAACTGGCACGCAAGCCACCGAAGTATCCACAGTGGTCTTCGCAGTGGAGGTGCGGTTGCCACAAATTATCACGTCCAGTTCTTTGTAGAACAGGCAGCTTGTGGACACAGCACGGGAGCAGCAGTTTGCCTCCCGCGCCTTGTGGTAGGCATTCTGCAGCTCCTTCACTTTTACCCTGTACTGCAGTGTGTCCCAGTCATGCCCCTTACTGTCATGCATCATGAAATCTGTCTGTAGGTATCATAATTCCTATGGCTAGAGCACAGCTGGGACTGGACAGCCTCCTCTCCCCAAATGCTGATGAGGTCCAGTAGCTTGGCATTGCTCCAAGCGGGGGATTGCTTGGTGAGTGAAGTAGGGATGGCCTCCTGGAAAGATGCGCTGAGATCACTGCATGCATCACTGAGCAAACAGGAAGGGGACTTGCAAAATTCCAAAGGAATTTACAGCGTGGGGATGACAGTTGGTCACCTGAGGGCAGGGCAGTAGAGTTCAAACTGATGATCAGAGAGCCAAGAACAGGCATTGTGGGACACCTCCTGGAGGTCAACTGCAGTGCTGTAATCGACCAGGGTGTCTACACTGGCACCACAGTGCTGTACCCCTGGTGCAGAAAGCTGTATGCCTCTCACCGGGATGGTTTTTTTTTGTTTTTTGTTTTTTTAAACAGTGTTGCAACTACACACTAAGTGGCTTGGCACCTCTAGAGCTACAATGCAGAAAGCAGCTTTACCGCACAGAAACTTGCCAGTGCAGACAAGGCCTTAGACTCAGCCTAGCTACAGACCACTATCATCCTCATTTTCCTTGATCTTGCTGCTGCTTTTGGGATAGTGGATCGTGCTTCTCCACCACTACAAAGCTCGCTCGCGCTCCTCACATACTGTGCTTATTGGTTTCTCCTACCATCTTACAAATGGTTCTTTCAAGCACATCTTTTAATCCTCCACTTGCTCTCCTTTTATTTGTTCTCTCTCTCTCTCTCTCACACACACACACACACACACACACACACACACACAATCACCTCCTCTCTTCTAGGAGGTTCAACTACAATCTGTCTCAAATCTACCTCTGCAATTGACAAGTGTACCTCTCTGCCCACCAACTCCTAGTCTACAATAGTCTAACCTTTAGCATTCTCCAAAACCTAATTTAACATATTTTCTCTTAAACCCACATCTGTATCCACTTACTTCACTGTTTCTTATCTATCAAGCTTGGAATATTGGAGTAATCTTTCACTCTCCTTCCTCATATCATGTGTCTTTTTAACTTAACTCAAAAATCTTCCTTTGACCTCACTGCATTCACAACTGAAACTTGCCATCTCTCACTTTCATTACTGTAACCTTCTCCTATCAAGGCTCACTGTCTCACGCTCTTGTGTGTCAAAATACCACTTTTAAAGTCATTTTCCTCTCTGATCACTAACCAATTCATGTCCCTCCTTGAATTCCTCCATTTGCATCCTCTATCACAGCAGATTCCATTTTCCACAAGCAAAAATTGTTACTAACCTGGCTGTTTCGAGATGTGTTGCACGTCAGTTCCACTCAGCGTTGGTGGCCTTACCTTATAGCCACTGAAAACGTTTTTCCTCAGTGGCACTCCATGGGCAGCTCAGGCTCCCTTCTGCTGCTGTGCACCACTGCATAGGGGTGTAAAGGGTAGAGCCTAGGGTGACCAGATGTCCTGATTTTATAGGGACAGTGATAATATTTGGGGCTCTCTCTTATATAGGTGCCTATAATCCCCCATCCCCTGTCCTGATTTTTCACACTTGCTGTCTGGGCACTCCAGCAGAGCCTCCGCTAGCTCTCCCTCAGTTCCTTCTTGTCATAAATCCAGTGAAGATGGGATAGGAGGATGGGTCATGGAATAAACATGTGCAACACACATCTTGAACAGTTACAGCACAGGTTAGTAAGCTTTTTTCTTCAAGTGATTGCACATGTGCTTTCCACTCTAGCTTTAGATCCCATGGGGGAATGGGGTCTTGCAACCGAGGGTATAATTTGACTAAGCCCTTTAAAGACTTTATGGACAGGTCATTGGAAAAAACAGAGCAATTGTTCACTTTAGGATGGAACACTGCAGTAGCAACCACATGTATTTTAATGGAACTATCTGGCAAACCTTGGTGTTTCAAGTATAATAAGTAGTCCAGAATACGTTGAACTGAAGAACTGGCTGGTGATGCCCCATATTGGTGAGGTGAAACTCCTCAAGAGCTGCTTCCCTTGCTAAATGGACAAGGCTTTTTACTATTTAGCAAGATGTCTTGAATGTCTTTCAAGCAAGTCTGCTCTCTAGCATCTAGCCATGGCACATCCATGCAGCTAAGTGAAGAGATTGTAAATGACCATGAGCCTGGGAGATTAGGGCAGACCCTAGTCCAAGTGAAATTGGATGTTTCACTGACAGCACCAGGAGAGTGGAGAACCAGTGCTGATGGCCCATACTGGGGCTGTAAGTATGACTCTGCCCTGGTTCTGCCTTATCTTTAGTAATACCCTGTGAATGAGTAAGATTGGTGGAAAAGCTTATAGAAACATGCCTGACCATGTCAGTAAAAAGGCATCTGTTGCGGACCCTGGGCTGTGGAACCCCCGCCCCAAAGGAGCAGAACTACTGACAGTTTCTGTTGGACTTTGTCGCAAATGGGTTCACTTGGGGAAACCCCCATGGCTGGAAGATGTATCTGGCTACATCTGCACATATGGTGACCCATAATAATCTGCTCAGGTGGTCTGCTAGGTTGTTCTATATGCCTATATAGATGCTTCTACATCTATTGAGCTGGCAATACAGAGCTCCCATAGTAGAGTCACTTCTTGACAGACTGGAGAAGAGCAGGCTCCCCCCACTGTGCTGTCTGTGAAGACTAACAGGCTGCTTCCCCTAATCTGCAATAGGCACACTTGGCATGCCAGTCTGACAGCTTTACACATCAATGTCAGAAAACTGAAAGCTGAGTCCTGTGAGGAGACAAGACTCTGCATTTGTAGAGAACCCAGGTGGGTTCCCCATCCCAGTGCCAAAGCATCTGTTACTCCTGTGCGAGTCAGCTGTGAGTGGGCAAACAGAATGCCTACACACACACTGAGACATGGGCGGGCACTCTTACCAGTGAGTCTAACTGACAGCATCTTGGCAAGTAGACTGTCAGCCAGCACTGCACAGTTCTGAATTGCAGTCTCGTATATTGAACCATGTGAGTGCAAGAGGCCATGTGACCCATAAACCTCAAACGGTTTTATGTTGTGATTGGGCAAACCTTCAAAATCGATAATAGATCAAATTGCCTGGAACCTGGAGTACAGAAGAAAGGTTCTGTCTTGAGATGAGTCCAATAACGCCCCTATAAACTCTGCTCTTTAGATCAGAGACAGGAGAGATTTTTCTGTGTTAACAGTCCCAGAGCACTGAACACTGACTGGATCAGAACACTACTACTCTGCACTTGAAGTCTGGACCAGTCTTTGACAAGTCAATCATTTAGGTAAGGATAAACTGGAACTCTTGATCTTTGAAGGAATGCAGCTACTACAGGGGTGGGCAAACTACAGCCAGAAGGCCGCATCCATCCCCTCAGACCTTTTAACCGGCCCCCTGGGAGTGTGGTCGGTGGCTTGCCCCACTCCGGCGATCTAGCCGGGGAGCAGGGTTGTGGCCTTGCCCCACTGCAGCTGGGGAGTGGGGTGGGGGGCTTGCCCTGCTCTGACCACTCGATGCTCCCACATGTTCAGGTGAGACTTGCAAGAAGGCATGCATATTACTGTGGCTGCACAACCCAATTACCAAATGCACCTCACTCCATCAGAGCCTGGAATGTGCAAGCCCATGTGCCTGCTGCAGTTTTAGTAGTGTTAGTTTTCCATTGTTACGGATAAAACAAAGAATAGTTCGCCAGAAAGTGCCAGCTGCATTGTTCACATTAATCAAAGAGGGCGTGGAAAGGAGGTAAGTTTGGTTTAATAATTATATTTGTGATGATGGTATATTTATAATAGTAAGTAAGGTTTCAGAGTGGTAGCCATGTTAGTCTGTATCAGCAAAAAGAACAAGGAGTACTTGTGTCCCCTTAGAGACTAACACATGTATTTGAGCATAAGCTTTCGTGGGCTAAAACCCACTTCATCGGATGCATGCAATGGAAAATACAGTAGAAAGATATATATACACTGAGGACATGAAAAAAATGGGTGTTGCCATACTAACCATAACAACAGTAATCAGTTAAGGTGGGCTATTAATGTTTATGTCCACTAAAATGTATCTTTATTAAATAAAGTTTATTTGAATATCTCTGAATTGTTAATTTCATGAGCATTAATGGCCCGCCATACTATTTCCATATCCCGATGTGGCCCTTAGGCTAAAAAGTTTGCCCACTCCTGAGCTACTACCACCATAACCTTTTTAAATAACTTGGGAGCTGCTGACAGGCTGAAAGGTAGTACAGTGAACTGGTCATGATTTTGACTTAGCAGAAATCAGGGGTACTTCCTATGAGCTTGTTTGATTGCCACATTTGAAGTAGGCATATTTTAAGTCAAGGGCAGCATAATAGTCTCAAGGATCCAGATAAGAGACAACAGAAGCTAGGATGATGATGTGAAACTTCATCCTTTTTAAGATTTTGTTGAGTTGACACAGGTTTAAAGGTGCTCTGAGACCCCTTTGCTTTTGGGATTAGGAAATATGAAGAATAAAACCCCTTCCCTCTAAGACCAAATGGAACCTCCTCTGTGGCTCCAAAGTGAAAGAGTGATTGAACTTCCTGGATAAGGAGTTTCTCGTGACAGTGGTCCCTTAAGACGGACAGGCAGGAGGGAGGAGAAGCAGCACACTGGAAAGTATATTCCACTCTCACAGTGCTCAAGGTCCAGTGGTCCAAAGTAAACCAAGATCAAGCACTGCAGAAGTGGGAGACACAGTTTGCACAGGTGAGGGGGCATGGCTCAGGAGAGATGGAGACTGGTATGTTGACCTCAGCTGACCCATCAAAACTCCTGCTTTATGGTTCCTGGGTGTTCTGAGGGGCCAAGAGCCAGAGACGAAGGAGCAGCTGGGGGAGTCTCATGCCTACAACCCCTGCATCTCTGTGTTGATAGGTCCTGCCAAAAAGAAAGATCAAAATATCAGTGTGCCTGCTGTGGCTGATAGTGCTTCTTGATCAGGGCAGTTGTGTACAGACTTAAGGACTTCAAGTTGGACATGAAAAATTGGAAGCAACCAAAATCACTAGCCCCTTTTGCAAATCTTGGCCTAAAAGGCCATTTTTCTATCTGCTGTAATTTAGACTATTGCATATTGTTATTTTTAACATGCTTTTAAAGTATTCAAGACTTGTTCTCATGAAAGTATATTATCTATGCTGTTTTGTGCCACATTAGCAAAAATTCATCATTTCAAAAGGCAGTATTGCTTTCTGCTTCTCTCTGTTTCTCAGAAGACAGTCAGAGCCTTATTCGTCAGTCTGTTTGTCAGAGGACGAACAAAATGACCTAGTCAGTCTTCTCTCTCTTAATTCTATATGACATGACATGAGCCAAACAGAACTCCAGATGTGGAGATTGGTGGTCCAACTTGCCAGAAAGAGTTCCTAGTGCAAGCACTCAGAGAATTCCAACCACAGCACTTTACATTTGTTATTTATTGTGTGTCTTCAGCCCAAGTACTATTTATATTTTTAATGTAGTATATCAGGAATCAAAGGGATTATCTCCCTGCTGGAGCCAGGTAGAGAGCCTGTACCACCCCTGAGGACCTGCTCGGATATGAGGTTTCCAGCAGGCTCATCGGGACAGGGAAAGGAGATGGCTGGGGTGGGGGGCACTCTTAGAGGAAAACAGGCAGAAAACTGTCTTTCTTCTCCCAATCTAGGGGACAGCCAGGCAGATCCCAAATCTGTTCAAAAGTAGGTGGCTTGAAGATTCCATAACAGACACTGCTTTACTCATAACCAGAGAATTGTGTTAAAAGCCGGGAGATTCCTAAACCATGCCTGATTAGGGCATTCAGACAACTCAGAGAAACAGACTGCTTTAACTCTGCTGAAGATGAGTGGAAATTCTCACTGGAGACTCTCAGATAAGACTATTTATTTTCCTTTCATTTTGATTTTCTGTCACTGACATGAGCCAGCATAGGCTGACTGTGTACTCCATCTGGTACCAGATGGAGGAAAATCTTGGTTTTGATCCCTGTAAACTGGCCAGAGCTGAAAGAATATGCTGGGGGACAGGTACATTAAAGAGAGAATAGGTTATTTTGTTTTGATGCTGGTTTTGTTTGATTTTCAGGTGTCTAATGCTACAGCCCTCATCAACCACATACAGCCCCTTCTATAAGGTACAGAGATAGTAAATACTTAGGCCTGATCAACACTGCAAAATTATGTCAAAGTAAGTTAACTTGAATCAACAAAGTTATGCATGTGTCTTCACCAAAATTCTGTCTCCTACCAATGCAAATAACCCATTACAACAACGCAACATCTCTCTAAGAAACTATGAGCCATAGTACTTAATTCGACACTGTTCAAGGGTAGATGCTGCATAGTTTACTCCTGGGGAAATTTATGTCCCCCACAGATTTATTTGCTTCCCTGCAGAAAAATGACTGACAGGGAAGCAAAGGGAAGCCACAAGAGCAATCCTATGACCCTCCCCAGCAGTATGTTTCAGGCGGTCAGGGCAGATGGCAGAGTAAATCACTGTAAGGTGGAGCGGGGGCTGGACTGGAGAAGACCCAGCTTGTGGCAAGGCCAGCTCCAGGCACCAGCCCAGCAAGCAGGTGCTTGGGGCGGCCAACAGAGAGGGGCGGCAAGTCCCTCAGTCCCTCTTGGAGCGAAGGACCAGACGCCGAATTGCTGCCAAAGACCGAAGCAGCGGCGGTAGAGCTGCAGATCGCGACATTTTGTTTTGTTTTTTTTGCTGCTGCTGGGGCAGCAAAAACCTGGAGTTGGCCCTGGCTGGTGGCTCCTACCTTGTGCCGGGCTCAGCTGCTAGTCCCAGTTGGGTGAGGAGGACAGGATTGCCTCTACACAGCATCCGGAGCTGTGTCAGACTCATCTCCAGATTTCTCCCTAGGCTGAAGGAAGCTCTGCAAACACTTAACCCCCTCTGCCCCCCAGCCATGCTTCCTGTGCCCATCGCTTCTCCACTGCAAGGGGAGGGATCACTCTCAACTGCAGAGGGAGCTGCTCTCCCATCCACCCAACCCCCTCATACCCAGACCCTCTCGCCAAGTCTCACCTCCCACAGTCCCAGAACCACCCCAACCCAGACGAACCCCATGCATCTGGACCACCCCGACCCCCATGCCACTGAGACCCATTCTGCCATCACCTGGAACTGTCACACTGAACCTTTCACACCTATAACCTCCACCAAGTTCTATGCCCCCACACACACCCAGACTCCCCTGTGCTAAGCCCCAACCACATTTACCTGGACTCACAGACTTGAAGGTCAGAAGGGTCCATTATGATCGTCTAGTCTGACCTCCTGCACACTGCAGGCCACAGAATCTCATCCACCCACCCACTCCTGTAACAAACCCCCAAGCTATGCCTGAGTTACTGAAGTCCTCAAATCATGGTTTAAAGACCTCAAGGTGCAGAAAATCTTCCAGCAAGTGACCCGTGCCCCACGCTGCAGAGGAAGGCGAAAAACCTCCAGGGCCTCTGCCATTCTGCCCTGGAAGAAAATTCCTTTCCAACCCCAAATACGGCGATCAGCTAAACCCTGAGCATGTGGGCAAGATTCACCAGCCAGCACTCAGGAAATAGTTCTCTGTAGTAACTCAGATCCCACCCCATCTAACATCCCATCACAGGCCATTGGGCATATTTACCACTAATAATCAAAGATCAATTGCCAAAATTAGGCTATCCCATCATACCACCCCCTCCATAAACTTATCAAGCTTAGTCTTGAAGCCAGATATGCCTTTTGACCCACTACTCCCCTGGGAAGGCTGTTCCAGAACTTCACTCCTCTAAGGGTTAGAAACCTTCATCTAATTTCAAGTGTTGTATCCACATTGGTACTGAGCTTAAATAATTCCTCTCCCTGCCTGATATTTATCCCTCTGATATATTTATAAAGAGCATTCACATCTCCCCTCAGCCTTCTTTTGGTTAAGCTAAACAAGCTTTCAATCTCCTTTCATAAAATAGGTTTTCTGTTCCTTGGATCATCCTAGTAGCCCTTCTCTGTACCTGTTCCAGTTTGAATTCATCCTTCTTAAACATGGGAGACCAGAACTGCACGCAGTATTCCAGATGAGGTCTCACTAATGCCTTGTATAACAGTACTAACACCTCCTTATCTCTACTGGATACCTCACCTGATGCATCCCAAGACCGTCATTAACTTTTTAATGCCATATCACATTGGTGGCCATAGCAGTTCATACCTGTGATCAAATCCAATTACTCCGAGGCTTCTCTCCTCCTCTGTTATTCCAACTGTGCTCCCACATATTAAACTAAATTCTTGTTATATCCCTATATAATGCATGACCTTGCACTTTTCACTATTCAAATTTCATCTATTACTATTACTCCAGTTTATAAGGTCATGCCAGATTCTCTGGTATGATATCCCAGTCCTTTCCTGTCTTGGCTAATACTTCTCTAGCTTGTGTCATCCGCAAACTTATTAGGCACACTCCTTTTTTTTTTCCCAAGGTCAGTAAAAAAGCTTAAACCAAGATTGGGTCCCTAAAACTGATACCTCTGAGGCACTTCCACTAAGTAACCTCTTTCCAGCCGGACTGAGTTCATCTTCCACTACAATCCGTTGTAACGGCTCCCCTTTAAACCAGTTCCTTAATCCACCTTCTTCACATTTTCAAGTGATCCCCATTTTTCCAGATTTAACTAATAATTCACCGATGTGGTAACGGTTCTCATAAAATGCCTTACTGAATCGAGGTAAAATTAGGATACAACACTGTGTTCTTAGTCTGAAAAATGTACCTTCTCAAATGAAGGAGATCAGGTGTTTGGCACAGACTCTAACACTTTTGTAAAAAACGATGTTGTATTTTGTCCACAATTACCATTGACCTCAATGACCTTAACTACTTTTCTCTTTCAAGATTAAATTTCAATAAGTACCGTGCAGTATACTAGATGTCAAACTAACAGGGCCTATTAGTTACCCCGATCACTTTTTTCCCCCCTTCTTAAAATAGAGAACTACATTTAGCAATTTTCCATCATAACAGTACAAATCAGAGTCACAGATTCCCTTAAAAATTTCTGGCTAATGGGCTTGAAATTTCATATGGCCGTTCCTTTAATATCTTGGATGGAAATATTATCTGCGCCCCTGCGATTTAGTCTCTATTTAAGCTGTTTGAGTTGGCTTCTACCTCGGATGTGGTAATATCTATACGCTCCATATCTTCATTCCATTTTGTCATCTAACCTTAGTCTAAGCTCTCATTACCTCATGATAAAGACTGAGGCAACAATATTGTTTATGATATTGGGCCATGCCTAGATTATCCTTAACCTCGCATCCTATCCTCAGTGTTTAGATGGTCCCACTTCTTGCTGTCTTTGTTTTCTTTCTATTTACATGCTATAGAACCTTTTCCTATTAGGTTTTAATTTCCCTCTGCAAGAGCCAACTCCCACATGGCTTTTGGTCTTCTCTCACTTTATCCCTACATGTTCCTGACCTCAATGAAGGTAGTTTTTCCTTGGCTAAGTCCCTCCCATCCTTCACTCCTTGTCAAGGCTTCTGCTCTTTCTTAACTCACTTCTCTGAGATGGCTTGCTCATCCACTTGGTCTTACAACTCCTGCCTTGAATTCTCTTCTCTTTCTGAGAATGCAGGTTTCTGATAGTTTTCTTGCAGCTTTGACTTGAAAGTATTTCAGGCCTCTCTAGCCTTTAGATCCATTGATTTCTTGCTGTCCAATCCACTTCCTAACTAATTCCTTAATTCTTTAAAGTTAGCCCTTTTTGAAATAAAATCCTAGTCCCAGATTCTTTGTTTTTCCTTCCATCTAGTTTGCAACTGAATAGCTATGATCACTCGAACCAACGGCGTGGTCCCTTACAACCTATTTCTTCTTATGAGTCTCATTACGCACCAAAACCGAAATCTAAAATGGCATCCCCTTTTGTTGGTTCTTCGACTACTTGGTGAAGCGATATCATCAGCATCAATCCAGGAAAATTCGAGCCCTAGTATTATACCTATTAGCACTTGTCCTTCCAGTCTATATCTGGGCAAATTAAAAGTCTCCCATGACACAACAACATTTCCATAGTGGTTTCTTCATTTAAAAACATTAATAGGTTCTATCCATATCCAATATCAGAGCCCGGTGGGCTGTACACATCCCTCAGAACTATCCCAGGGAGGCTCTCAGTATTCTTGTTTCCCAATGTGTTTTGCCCAGACATGATTCTGTCTTGTCCATGTCCATCACTATAATTTCTTTACAGTCTCCTCATCATTGACTATACCAATGCTACTTCCACCACCTTTGCCTTATATTTCTGTCTTCCTAATACAGCATCATACCTTCAATTACCTGTACTCCAGTCATGACTACTATTCACCATGTTTTGTTATCCTATAAACATCTGGTTCACTTCCTGCACCCACTTCCTCCCCTGCACGAATCCATTCATTGCACTCAGAACCCCCACCCCCACACCCCCCCCCACACACCACAAAGTCCTGTGCATCCAGATCCCCCACTGAGCCACCGGCACCCTGACTGCCCAACACAGAGCCCCTCTGCACTTGGTTCATTGCTGAGCCTGCCTGCCCACACCTGGTGTACCTAGCAGAGAGGAGTAGGGCCCTGGGGTGTTTCTGCAGCAGGCCCGGTCCTTGCACTGTGTCAGGGTTGGGTGCAGCCTCACCATTAAGTCCGTGTCCCAGGAGGAAGCTGCACAGTGATCTCCCACCTCGGTGCAGCCAGTGGTCTGTGCTCCCCAATGCCAGGCTGGAGTCTCCACATTTATTTGACAAATAAAATTTGCAGAATTTTAAAATATTGTGTGAATTTTTATTTATTTATTTATTTATTTTTGGTGTAGAATGCCCTCAGGTGTAATAGTTGTGAGGATCCTAAGAAGTCCTGCACCATCTGTCCCACAATGCCCTGATCCCAGAGTCAGTGACGGGTCGAATCATAATTTTGAACACCACTACCCAGGGATCACAGAGACTGGAAGCTCACTGTTCCCATCTCCCCCCAAAAGCCTTCCACATGTTTTTGAAATGTCTTTTTCTGTTTGTGCACCTTGAACAAGCACACATACCAGCTCACCTTTGCTGCATGCATCTGACCATCTCCACACAGAGAACTACTAGATGCACTCTGCCTGGAGCAGGCAAGAAATCATGGATAGTCTCGCCCCGTGGAGTGAAGAAAAGCTGGGTTGTCCAAGCACTGTTATAGAACAGCCATAGAGGACAGTGCAACAGGGGCATGACAGGGATGAACAGCAGGGCCACATGACAGTGAAGGAACTTTGCCAGGCATACTACAAGGTGAGGGAGGGCAACCAGAAATGTGGTGCTGCCCCACACACCTGCCACTTTTACAACATATTGCATGCCATACTTCACAGTGACCCCATCAGCACCTCACAGACAACTACAGACACCATGAAGGAACCTGAAGTGGAGACCTCTGTCATGAACAGCAAGGAGGAAGCAGGGCGAGGTGCAACAGGTGACTTGAACCATGCCGCAAACCAGGAATCATCTGAAACTCTGCCAGAGTCAAGCAATTCCCAGAAGATGAGTCCACTGATTAAGGGAAAGGGCACTCAGGTACGTGTGTACGTGAATTACTTTTTATAGGTTTTTTCCCCCCTTTTAACTTCCCTGAAACCTCATTACTCCCAATCTTCATCCTTTTTCCGCATTTAAAAATGATGCCCACTCCATCTGCAAGTTTCGAGAATAGAGATATTGGAGTTTTGATTGATTTACTGGTATAACGTTACAAAATAAAATGTTAGGGAATAAATTTTAAAAAGTGTAGTGTTGAAGTCTGATTACACAGAGTGTCCTGTGCTCAGGTATGGAGAGAAAAAACAGAGTAGAGTCAGTATCCACTTTTAATTTCTTTGGTTTATTGGGTTAGGCAGGGAGGGCCATGCAGAGAATTTTGTTTACCTGAATAGGGAGGACCCTTTTGTCCTCAACAGATCTCGATGAAACTTTCATGGGGATACTTTCCAAACCTCTCCTGCAGATTTCTAAAGAAGTCAGCCTGCCTTGTTTCTTCCACCACAATAGAAGATTTTCACACTTCACTCTGTGATGAGTTCAGCTGGCACCATTGCACTAAACAGGACTGTGGCATATAGGCCCAGGCAGCCTCAGGACAGCAGCAGTAACTGAGCCTTCCATGCCTTTGTCACCTTCAGGAGTGAGATATTAGCCAAACTCACCACTCCCTGTGAAAATAATGCCAATATCCACTGCAATTTCCCTATACCCATACCCAGGGAGGGGCATCCAATGTTTAATGCTTCCATGAAACAGAACACCAGCCCCTCATTCTCGCTAGGCTATTCTTACCATGATTTGAGCTGCGCAGTGGTACTGTAGCGATGCACTCCAAAACTAAAGTGTCAGCCTTTTTTTGTTTTATTAATTATTATTATTATTATTAAAGGTACATATGGGACTAATGTAAGGGAGTTTTGAGCCTTATCTTTCCCCTTCTGTTGTGACAGTAAATCTAAAGGTGTATCTGTCAATTTTAATGTGAAGATCTGCTGAACATCTGACCCTGAACAGGAGCAGTAAGAAGAGGACTGTGGAAGATATGTTCTGTGAGATCCTCCAATCCGCTACAGCCATGATCCACAAACACAGGGCTTGATGGGCTCATCTAAATATGACCATAGAGAAGGACTACAAATGGAGAGAACAGTTACTGCAGGAGAGGGAAAAGGATTGAGGTGCATCAAGAAATGCACCAGGACATAAGTGGTTTTCTCAGGCAACAAACTAAAAAGTTGCAGAGCAGTGTTGTTCTACATGCACAAAGATCCCAGACTCAGAAGCTTTTCCAATTCTTGGGAAACTCCAAGATCGCTGCTTCCTACCCACTACTCCCCAGATATACCACATGGAACCCTGGAATCCTTACCCTACCACTCCACGCTGCACAACGAGAACAATAGCCACATATCCATGGATCTGTAAAAGCCACAGATCAGTGTATATGTAATCTACTACATTATAGTACATTTTAGATACATAGGCATAAATGTTGACTGTTTACTTCCATTTTTATTTTAGATTTTCAAGTATGGTTCATCATGTTACATGTTGGCAGAAGTTTGTAACCATGTTTTTGTTTGCATTTTAATTTTGTTCCATGCTTCTCTGATCATAACAAAGTTCAGATTTGGAAACTCAGGATATATTTATTAATTTTACACAAAACATTACAGAATTCAAAGCAGAAGACAAAGACCCAACCAGACTTAATAGACACCACTACTGTGGATGATAATTAAAATGGTCTTCTAAGGCTTCCCTCACCTGCACAGCTTCAAGTTAGCTCTTCTAATAGTCTTCGCATCTGGCTGCTCAAAATCAGCAGATAGCTGGTCCACCTCACTCCTTCAACACTGGTGGCAGCTTTTCTCCCCTTCACCTCACAGATATTATGTAGTATATAACAGGCAGCTATAACCATGGGAATGTTTTTCTTGCTGAGATCTAATCTAGTGAGTAAACACTGCCAGCATCCCTTCAATCTACCAAAAGCACATTCAACAGTCATTCTGCACCTGCTGAGCCATTAACTGAATCTTTCCTTAGTGCTGTCCAGGTTTCCAGTTTTCCTTGCTCCTCTGACTCATGAAGCTGTATAGTCTGAATCCACCAGAATCACTACTGGCATTTCAACATTGCCAGTAGTTATCTATCAGTTGGGGAAGAATGTCCCTGCTTGCAGCTTTTTGTACAGTCCCATAATCTTAAAGATGCAACCATCATGCCCTTTCCCTCATGATCTCAGTGAAGTGTCCCCAGTGATCAACTAGCACATGCATAACCAAGACAAAAATAACCTTTTGTGTTGATTTACTCACTGGCAAGGTGAGCTGTTGTTAGAATAGGGATATGCATGCCCTCTATCACCCCCCCACTGCTGCAAATCCATCCACTAGTGTTCTGTACATTATCAAGCGTCAGAGTGCTGTGTAGCAGGACACGCTTCATGGCCTTACACTTTTGGGTGTCAATGACCCCCACTGTGGATTTTCCACTGATTGCTCACTGACCAATAGCAATTCTGCGCTGCAAGTTTCCAGAGTGCAATCACCTTTTGCTTTTTCACTGCAGCTTGTGTTCTCATGTCCTTGCACTGCTGCTCTGAGTCAAGCTTGGCGCACAGATCAAGGAACATGGCCTTTTGCATCCAAAATCCCAAACCTGCATTATGATGCAATCACACCAATCAGTGCTAGTTTCTCAGGCCCACAGGCAGCAATCCTACATGGGGAGCTGTTCAGTGAATACCAGCAATGACTTTATGACCATCAGCATCCAGCTGCTGAGCTCAAATATCTGTCTCTTCCTCACTAGAACCCTGAATGTAGTAGTAGCCCACAAAACACTACAAAAATGTCTCACAAGACACATAGAGCCAGATGGCAACACACTGGAATACCTTCCTGTGATGTTACACTCCATATTATTTATGGAAATATGCTTATGATATGGATATGACATAACTGAGATGTACTTTATGGAAGATGAGTCTTGTGAGGTATCATTGGAAAGGTTATGATTTACTGGATGTGAGTATCCAATTTATATGACTATCATTTCTGTATCTGAAGTTAGGAATATTGACTATGTATCTGTATTTCACATGGGTTACTTCAGGGATCACCCCCAACTATCCCTTCAGATACAACACTGAGAAAGCCAGACAGTGCTAATGGCCCATTAGCAAAGACAATGAACTGTAAAAGAGCTTAGTCTTTCTGTAGAAACTAGAGACAGCCTACAAGTAATGGTTGCCACAGCCTTGCAGAGACATGGGTCTGAGTCACCTGGTATGGGACACCTCTCCTCCCCTTTTGGAATGTCAGTGTTTTTCCACTGGAAGACAAAGAGTTCCTGCCTTACACAAGAGCTATATAAGACAGGGGAGTGATATCAAAGTTCTCCTCTGCCTCCCCACCAAAGAGAGGCTGAAAAACACCTGGAAGCAAGAGCTGAACTGGGGGAAGAAGGGTTGAGCCCAAGCTGGAAGCCCAAGCTTGTGAATAATACCACTCAAGGTCTCAAGCTGGAGACCAGTGCAACTGCCTTTCAAGACTTTCTGTAATCTGCCTGCAACAATATATAGGGTAAGAAATTACTATTTGTAACCAATTTCTTTAGTTAAACAAGCTTAGTTTGCATGTTTTGTTTTATTTGCTTAGTAATCTGCTTTATTCTGTTTGTTCTCTCTTTAACCACTTAAAATTCACGTTTTGTAGTTAATAAACTTATTTCTTGTTTATAATATAGCCCCATTTGTGCAATTCATAATGGGGCCGGGGGGGGAGAAGAGGCTGTGCATACCTTTCTCCACATCGAGGAAGGAGGCGGATTTCATAATATACCTTTGGGTCTGCATTCCAAGGGAGGTGCTAGGCTAAGTCCCTTAAGATGAGTCTTCCCAAAACTGATCTCAGTGTCTGTTTTGTTCTATAGTTTGGTGTGGCCCTGCCTGTGTGTGTGCTGGATGCTGATGGTCATAAAGTCATTGCTGGTATTCACTGAACAGCTCCCCATGTATGATTGCTGCCTGTGGGCCTGAGAAACTAGCACTGATTGGTGTGATTGCATCATAATGCAGGTTTGGGATTTTGGATGCAAAAGGCCATGTTCCTTGATCTGTGCGCCAAGCTTGACTCAGAGCAGCAGTGCAAGGACATGAGAACACAAGCTGCAGTGAAAAAGCAAATGGTGATTGCACTTTGGAAACTTGCAGCGCAGAATTGCTATTGGTCAGTGAGCAATCAGTGGAAAATCCACAGTGGGGGTCATTGACACCCAAAAGTGTAAGTAAGGCCATGAAGCGTGTCCTGCTACACAGCACTCTGACTCTTGATAATGTACAGAACACTAGTGGATGGATTTGCAGCAGTGGGGGGTTTGGGATTTTGGATGCAAAAGGCCATGTTCCTTGATCTGTGCGCCAAGCTTGACTCATGCCTTATAGTAATAAACTGAAGGAGCTCTATTTAGCTTAATAAAGAGAAGGTTACAGGGTGACTTGATCATTACAAAGGAAGAACATATTACTCCAAAAAAGTATTTCCAAACATTAAATCTAATCCTCAATTAATACATAAACATATTATAGTGTTCTATATGTTATGAATATGCCAAAGGAACATTATATAAATGGTTGAATAAGCAACAGTGTCTTGATTAGAGTAGCTTTCTGGGTCCTGGATCCTTGCACTACCCCTGCTCTCAAATGCTGTATTGAAGTGTCTCAAAGTACTTCCGTTGTCAGTTGTAACCTACAGGTTTGATATTGATCGTCTGATTTAGGGTGGTTTGAGGACATTCCTGGAGGGCCTCTCTAAGCTGTTCTGGAGCCTTGTCTTATGCTTTGCGCTAGATCCTTTTATAAAACTGATTTTAAATGGATTGGTTTTTTTACAGTAAACTACTTTTTGTAAATCTCCTTTTTGTGCACCTGTTAAGATTGTTGTGAGTAAAATATCGTTTTAGTATTTCACTATTTTCTACCTCTAACTTGGTTCTCAGCAAACACTTTTCTCTCTTCTTACATACTTCACTTGGATACATTCCACTCCATACATCTGATGAAGTGGGTTTTAGCCCACAAAAGCTTATGCCCAAATACATTTGTTAGTCTCTAAGGTGCCGCAAGTACTCCTTGTTGTTTTTGCTGATACAGACTATTCTTCCTGGAAGCAGCACATCTGCTCTGACAGTCTGAGATCACCAATCCTTCAAAATTCCTCTCAACATAGAGCTTTCTCTTTTTCAGCCCTTGATGACTACGGCCACATCCACACTAGAAAGTTTGGTCCATGCAAGTTACATTGGTGTACAGCCAATGAAGTCTGTATATTGTTTGGGTGCATGCAACACTGGGGTGCATCTGTTGGCAGTGCACATACTCACGAGGAGCGCTTGCATCAATGTAAAATGCAGTGCACCATGGGTAATGTGACAGGTTGCCCACCTTCAAGATGCCACTTGGGGTACTGGGATACTGCTGAGCCCGTCTGTTCTGCCAGCCTGGGCCTCCTTTTTACCTGACTTGCTGAGCCAGGCTATTAAGCTTCAATCATTCTCACAGCTCTTCTTGGAACTCTCTCCAATTTATCAACATCCTTCTTGAATTACTGACACAAGAACAGGACACAATATTCCAGTAGTAGTCTCACTTGTGACAAATACAGGATTAATATAACCTCCCTGCTCCTACTGAGATTCCCTTGTTTATACATCTAAGGATTGCAATAGCTGTTTTGGCCACAGCGTCACACAAGGAGTTCACGTTCAGCTGATTATCCAGTTTTCAGAGTCTCCGTTTCCCAGGATATACACTCTATGGTGAGAAATATATTGTTAAGGAAACTAGGTAAATAAACCCTCACCCACTGAGAGGAGAACATACTCCTACCAAAGACAAATTATATGTTCAAGAGTAAGTTGTTTTTATCTTGAACAATAAAATCTAAAATTATTTACTGGTATCAAATTAACAGTTGTATTTCTGCAGCCTCAAAAATAAGGTGGCAAATAAAGCAAAATATGATTCATGTTACCATTCCTAAGCTGTACAACAAATTGTAGGTCTCTGAAAATATTTAAAAAACCTTATCTGAGCTGGTACTAAACAGAAGAAATAAGTCAGACCAAAGATGATCAGTTTGTGCAAGTACACTACTGTATTTTTTACCATAAAACATTTTTGGTTGCTGCAAACCGACAATATGTGAAACACACTGAGAAACAATCAGTTCTCAGAAAACATGCGAAAAAAATCAAAACAGATCAAGGTGATCAAAAAGAATCCAAGTGAGTTTTTACTATTAAAGCACAGAAACTATGCAAACCCTACATTCTGCATAGTCTTTAATACACTGTAAGTGCTCAAAATAAATAATAAACCCTAAATTATAAAAACTGTTCAGACATGGAGCTAGCTATAAAGGTCATCTCTGACCCTTTCTGCAGGCAACTTCTTTAAGTTATAGAACTCTTTTCATAGCACAGAAAGCCAACTGTACACCAGATAAACTTACGTGAAGGTATAACAGTCCATCTTACTGACTGCCCAAAACAGTATGACTGATGTGTGTGTAAACCTGTTAGTGTTAAAAACCTTTTCTCTTATTATGCTGTGTTCCTGCTGTTAAAATTAAACAATACTTTGTTTTGAAAAGGCTGTTTTGGGTCACTGTATTCACCACTAGCCAAAGATCTCAAAGGGAAAACTTGAAGGTAGCCAAACCCAGCTGGACCTGATGCCTATTCATAGTTGGTACACAGAGTCCTGTCTAATAGTGTCCCAGATCCTGGCTAAGAGTGGGAAAATCACACTAACAGATATGCCCAGAGAGACTAGAACATTAAGGGCAGCTCTCGCTGAACTGAGACAGTCTTCTCCCATTTACACTTTTACTTTATTTAGTGACTAACATAGCTGTTGTTCTTTACCTTTTGCATCAATCTACGAGCATTGAAATACTTCATCCTTTTATTTCCTGTCCAGAGCATGCTGCTGAGTGAAGGATGGCGTGTGGCTGAACATCAGCCAAAGTGCAGATTGCTGCTAGCAGCTCAGAGGCAGAAATAAGAGAAGCTACAGCTTCAATGAGTACGTTCCCAGGCTGAACAGACTGCACATAAAGATTTGGCAGCAGAGACCTTAAGAGTTGCTCCAGATAGAATATTACAAGCTTTTCCTCTCTGGTTCCATCTCTAGCTCCTTAAACTAGAAAAGAATCAAAGCAGGTATTTTAAAAGAGGAGTAAAATACAGACTTCACACTAACTAAAATGATCTAACCTAGCAGCTATCACTGTCACTTGTGTTCTCACTTTCCTTGTCAGCAGCTGGAAGCAAACCTATTACATGTAAAAAAGGAATCTGATCAGCTGAAGATCATAGGACCTGTGCAATCCCATTCATCATCAGTCTACCTGCATTATTGTCAACCAAAGAGAAGACTAACCACAGCATTCTGTAACAGTGGCAAGAGTCAGAAAAAAATTACTTACTTCACACTGGCCTTAGGATACTATAACACTCAATTCATTAATTCTGATCCTAGGAAAGGAAAATTTAATTTTTTCAACCTGGTGGGCTTTTTTAATTATTATTATATTTCAGTGCAGTTACCTTTGCCATTTTCTCAGCCAAGAGCAACTAAAAATAGTCCACAGGAAACCAGTGTAGTTTCCTGAATACTAAGTTTACTGAGAATTATAGGTGGTGGAGAAAGTTAAAACAGGTTATGAAATTTTTACTAGGCTAAAAACGTAGTAGATGAAACAATGACCTTCATGAGAGTTAAGTATCAGAGGTGTAGCCATGTTAATCTGGATCTGTAAAAAGTAACAAAGAGTCCTGTGGCACCTTATAGACTAACAGAAGTATTGGAGTATAAGCTTTCATGAGTGAATACATATTTCTGTTAATCTATAAGGTGCCACAGGAACTCTTTGTTGCTTTTCGTGAGAGCTGTGGTTAATTACTACAATTGTGTGAAGATTACACAAAATTACACTAATATCTTGTATAAACTAAAAATGACAAATACTTATCAAAGTGGTAAAATTATTCCCATTCTGTACTCTGTTCAGCATCTAGTTATAGACATTTTGCACACTTGTGTATAATTTTCAGATTTAGAATATCTGGAGTTAGGGAACTAAATCCTTATTTAGATACCCAGATGAAATTAGTCTGATTTTCAGAGGTCCTTAGCACCCACAGGTCCCAATAACTTTCAATGAAATACTTGCATTTGAATGGCTAATTCTAACCTGGTATTTTAAAAGGCCACAAACTCTAAAGCAGAAAGCGTGTACTTTTCTGATTCACTTTATTAGTGAATTTATGGTAGTATTCAAATTACATCTGGGAAGTGGTATTCTATAACATCCAATTTTATCTTTTGGTTTTTTATTTTGTTTTAAATGTATATATCAACACACACATGCACCAGGGTGAAAGCAACCCCGAGTTCCATTTTAAAGTTTACAAATAAGTGTGAACGCTGTACTTAGCCACTTGCTACAGTCAGTATAAAAATAATTTGACTAAGAGCAATGCTGTGAAATTTCACTAGCTTAAATAGTGTCCATTAGTTGTGCTGAATGATTATATTTATCTTGCATTTGTTGTAGATTTTGATCAAACAGTGCCATCACTGCCAATCTTCTTAAAAATAAGCCTATCCAAGCATTAGGCTGTTTTATATGGACAGCAGGTACATACTTGAAATGCTAATGACTTTACAGAAAATAACTTTACTGAATTAAGTGTCTTAGTGTAAAAATGTCCTGTCTGCTCTAAAGCATCCCCAAGTAACAAACAAATTTTCATCTCTGGGTTCTGTCAAACCGTTTACAAAATTGATATCTATTATTTTTGCATCACACAAAAACTCCAGGGAGTATCAAGTCCCCACTGTGCTAATCACTTTTCAAACATTTAAGAGACCATCTCTACCTTAAACAGCTTGTGATCTAGCTTACAATAGGTCAGCGGTTCTCAAACTTCATTGCATCGCGACCCTCTTCTGACAACAAAAACTACTACAAAACCCCACGAGGGGGGACCAAAGCCTGAGCTTGCCTGAGCCTTGCTGCCCCAATGAGTGATCCAAAGCCAAAGCCCGAGCCCCAATGCCCCAGGCAGGGGAGGAAGGCAAAGCCAAAACCCAAAGTCTTCAGCCCTGAGCAGATGGCCTGTAACCTGACACCGCCAAACCAGGGCTAAAGCCGAAGCCTGAGCCCTGCTACACAGGGCTGAAGGCCTCGGGCTTCGATCCCAGGTAGTGGGGCACAGGCTACAGCTATGACCCCAGGGCCCCAGCAAGTCTAACACTAGTCCTGGAGACCCCATTAAAACAGGGTTGCAACCCACTTTGGGGTCCCAACCCACAGTTTGAGAACCGCTGCAATCGGTAGATGAAACAAATGTGAGAGAGGAGCATTAAAAAGGTAAGAACAAAAGCTTGTTTCATGTAGTGGAGAAGCAAAGTGACAAATGGTTAAGAAGCAGCATTTTGAATGCATTTGAAGGGCAAAACCAAAGATGAGGTTACAGTAATTAAGTTCAAGATAAATGGTTGAATGAAGGTCTTGCTGGTGAGCACAAGAGGAAAACCTGGGTTTTAGAGATGTTGCGCAGGGAGAATTGGCAAGACTTAGGCCTGGTCTACACTACGCATTTATACCAATTTTAGCAGCGTTAAACAATTTAATGCTGCACCCGTCCACACAACGAGGCCCTTTATATCAATATAAAGGGCTCTTTAAACCGGTTTCTGTACTCCTCCCTAACAAGAGGAGTAGTGCTGAAATTGGTATTACTATATCGGATTAGGGTTAGTGTGGCCGGAAATCGACGGTATTGGCCTCCAGGCAGTATCCCACAGTGCACCACTGTGACTGCTCTGGAAAGCAATCTGAACTCGAATGCACAGGCCAGGTAGACAGGAAAAGCCCCGCAGACTTTTGAATTGCATTTCCTGTTTGCCCAGCGTGGAAGCTCTGATCAGCACAGGTGTGGCGATGCAGTCCCAAATCCAAAAAGAGCTCCAGCATTGATCGTACGGGAGATACTGGTCTGATCGCCGTATGGGGAGACAAATCTGTTCTATCGAGCTCCGTTACAGAAGACGAAATGCCAAAGCATTTGAAAAAAAATCTCCAGGCTATGATACAGAGTCCACACACAGTACTGTGTGACAAGCGTAACGGAAAGCCAAAGAATCAAATGGACGCTCATGAGGAAGGGAGGGGGACTGAGGACTCCAGCTATCCCACAGTCCCCGCAGTCTCCGAAAAGCATTTGCATTCTTGGCTGAGCTCCCAATGCCTGTAGGGTCAAACACATTGTCCGGGTGGTTCAGGGTTATCTCATCAATTTACTCCCCCTCCCTCCCCATGAAAGAAAAAAGGGAAAAAATCGTTTCTGGCTTTTTCAGTGTCACCGTATGTCTACTGCATGCTGCTGGTAGACATGGTGCTGGGCAATGAACAGCAGCATCCTCTCCCCTCCCTTCCCTGGTGCAGACAGTACAGTGCAGGAGGACTGGAGCCTCCTCATCATCAGCCCGTGAGTGCTCCTGGCTGGCCTCAGGTGAGGTCGGCTGGGAGCGCCTGGGTAAAAAATAGTAATGACTCCCAGTTATTCCCGGCAGATGGTACAGAACAGCTGGTAACCGTCCTATCATAGCAACTGGGGCTGAACTCCATCAGCCCCCCCCTTTCATGTCTAAAAGAAAAGATTCTGTACTGCCTGGACTATCATAGCAGCGGGACGCTGCCTCCCCTCATTTTACTCACTAAAAGGTCAGTGTGTTTCTTATTCCTGCATTCTTTATTACTTCATCATACAAATGAAGGACCCTGCACTGGTAGCCCAGAACAGTTGAGGGTGGAGGGAAGCAACAGGTGGGTTGTTGCAGGGACACCCCCTAGAATGGCATGCAGCTCATCGATTCTGTGGATCTGACACAGAGCGGCTGTGCTCTCTGGTTTCTCTGATACACTGGTTCCCTGCCACACTTGCCGCATATTCTAGGCAGGACTGACTCTATTTTTAGATACAACATAAAGGAAGAGAATGACCCTGGGGTCATTCCCATTTTTGTCTTTGCACCCCAGCCAACCTCAGCAAAGGTCAGCCAGGACACCCATGACAGCAGCAGATGGTACAGAACGACTGTAAATTGGAATGAGATGACGGTCATCAGTGCACAGCAGACAGTACAGAACAACTGGTAACCGTCTCTGCTACCTTGCAAGGCAAATGAATGCTGCTGTGTAGCGCTGCAGTACCGCCTCTGTCAGCGGCATCCAGACACATACGGTGACAGTGACAAAAGGCAAGACGGGCTCCACGTTGCCATGCTATGGCGTCTGCCAGACCAATCCAGGGAAAAAGGCACAAAAATGTTGTCTGCCATTGCTTTCACGGAGGAAGGAATGAGTGATGACATTTACCCAGAATTACCCGCGACACTGTTTTTGCACCATCATGCATTGGGATTCTTCAACCCAGAATTCCAATGGGCGGGGGAGACTGTGGGAACTATGGGATAGCTACGGGATAGCTACCCACAGTGCAACGCTCCAGAAATCAACGTTAGCCTCGGTACGTGGACGCACACCACCGAATTATTGTGCTTTGTGTGGCCGCGTGCACTCGACTTTATACAATCTGTTTTACAAAACCGGTTTATGTAAAATCGGAATAATTCTGTAGTGTAGACATACCCTTAGACACAGTCTAGGGGGGTGTAGGTCTGAGGCAGAGGTCAGCAACCTTTCAGCAGTGGTGTGCCAAGTCTTCATTTAGACACTCTAATTTAAGGCTTCGCGTGCCGGTAATACATTTTAACATTTTTTTAGAAGGTCTCTCTCTAAGTCTATAATATATAACCAAACTACTGTTATATGTAAAGTAAACAAGGTTTTCAAAGTGTTTCAGAAGCTTTATTTAAAATTAAATTAAAATGTAGATCCTATCAGTTTAGTGTGATCCTGGTCCTTGCTTTTCCTTGTTGAGTTTTCCAATGTCTGCTGGCACCTATTTAGATACTTTAAGCTGCACACAGGCTTCTGAGTGATCACTTGTTAACCGGCTCCAAGAGGGACAGAGGACAGATTTCATGTGTGAAAATACCTGTTCACACAGGTATGTGGATCCAAATGCTGAAAGCATTGCAAATGCAATTTTCTTCAAAACAGTTAAATTTCATTGGCAAGGACGTCCAGCAGGTCACAGTAGAGGCCCCACGATCTCTCTCATTAGTTTCAAGTGCACTCTGCAGATCCACAAACTTTGATGTCCATAATTCTGAGCTTTTTAACTGAATGAGTAATGATATCTTCAACACTCATCCACTGAAACACAGACAAATCCAAGTCACTGTCGTTGAACTTTTCAGGTTTAATTAAAAAAGAAAGCATTGGGCCAAATCTCTGGATATCTTGAAATCAGTCAGAAAATTCTGATTCCAGTTCTTGCATGTACTTTCCAATCTCATCGGACATCGACAGTGCAACGTGTCGATAGCTATTTTATGAGTTGGAAGTAGCAAAAAGTAGAAATTTGAATATCCCTGGAAAATACTGCTAGTTTCACAACAAATGTTTTCCAGGCTTCATAAAGATCCAGAACTGTTTGCCCTGCACCCTGGAGACACAGGTTGACTTCATTTAGGTAAGCGGAGATATCAGTTAGAAACATGAGCTTACACAGCTATTTGTCATCATCCAGTTCAGGGTAGTTTTGTTCTTTTCCAACAAAAAGGCCTTGATTGCATCAGAACAGTTTACAAAGTGCACCAAAACCTTGCCATGACTTAGTCACAGAATGTTGCTGTGATGCGAGATGTCGTTATAAGCACTGTCCATCTCTTCTAGCAGTGCTTGAAACTGTTTGAGAGTCAAAGCAGATCAAGCAACAAGGAAATTCACAATTCGCACATTATTAAGCTCTGAATTAGACATTTTAGCACACAGGTTTTCTTGATGGATGATACAGTGAAATTTGACTGTTGGATGGCCAATTTGATCTTCAAGTAACTTTACAAATCCCTTCTGTTTTCCGACCATGGCAGGAGCACCATCTGTTGTCTCACAAAATATTTTTCTGATGTCAACTCCTCATTCTTCAAAATGGTTTACAAAACTTTCCAATATATCCTCCCCCTTTGTTGTGCCATGCAGAGGTTTTAGGCAACAAAGTTCCTCTTGGATTTCATCGGAAGCACAATATCTTGCAACAACTGCCAAACGCAGAACGTCCTTTATATCCACGTTCTCATCAACTGCAACACTAAACACTGCTGTGTCTTTCAATGCAGTCACCTGCTTTTCCTTAATGTCAATGGAGTCGCCTGCTTTTCCTTAATGTTTTCTGTCATTTCACTTATGCATCTCTCAACTGTTCTGGCAGAGATGGGCAGTTCTTTTATTCTAGATATGACTGTATCTTTATTTGGAAAATCACTGAACAAAATCTCCGAACTGCTAAGAAAAATTTATTTTATATATTCCCCATCTGTAAATGGCTTTCTGTTTTTTGCAATGCACTGTGCAATCTTGTAACTTCCTTCTGTAACTTGATTTTTTACTTACACTTAGCTTTTAAAAACACTGCTTTGCTTCTCATAGGCTGCTACTGCCTTTTTGATTGATTCAATCTTGTCTGCTTCAACAAGAAAGGTTTTCTCGTGCTTTCGTTCAAAATGTCGAACACTTGATGTGCAACACTTTCATAACAGAAAGCACAAATAGCACAGTCCTTCTTTCAATAAATCCAAATACATCTGTCCAGGCAGGCTGAAATGATCGGACATCTAGCTTCGTTTTCTTAGGAGCTGCCATTTTGTCAAATGTTCCCTTCAACTCTCAGTGGGGGAAAAAAATGGCGATAGAAGGCAGGCACAAGATCAGACACAGTGTGGTCTGATAGAAGCAATTTTAAGATGGGGGCGCTGAGCTGCACCCGCTCTTGCCTTGTGTGCAACCCCAACTGTCCCAGGCTGGGGGCAGTGGGCTACAGCGGGGAGGCTGCAGAGCAGTGATCCAGGCCAGAAAGCAGGCTGAGCAAGGCTGGAGATCCAGAACCCGGCTGGCAGGAGGTCAGCGGCTGGAACCCCAGATCCGCAACTGAGCTGAGTGCAGCTGGCGGTTGGTAGGGCTGAGCAGGGCCAGAGGCCCGGACCCTGTCTGGCTGTGGCCTGCGCAAGGTGAGTGGGGCTGCAACTGAACAGCTAAGCCCGCTCTGCTCTGGGGTTTCGGCTGCTTGCTCCTGCCAGCTGGGGTCTCAGCCCCCTGCCAGCCTGGGGTTCCTTCCCCCAGGCCAGCAGCGGGTGCTGAGTGGGGCTGCGGCAGGGGGGACCCCGGCTGACAAGGGACCAGCAGCGGGCAGCCCAGAGCAGTGGCAGACTAAGCGGCTCAGCCTGCCCCACGTTCCATCAAAAAAAATCGGCTCGCGTGCCACCGTTGGCACACATTCCGTAGACTGTCAACCCCTGCACTAAGATAAGCATTCTCCAACTTCACACCATAAACAGGTGTGTATGAAGGTAGCCAAATATAGGAGAAAGTGCAATTAATATTTAAAGAGAAAGAACTTTTTTGTTTCCTTACTTTCTGGGTCTCAGGGCTTGTCTGCACAGTGCAGCAAAGCACGCCAGAAAGGTGTGATCTGTAAAGCACACTAATGTGTTGTGCTCTAACTGCTCTGTATATATCCTATTGGTGCATTCTAAAATGTACCTAGTTTGAATTAATGTCATGCAAAGTAGATACCTTTATCATCTCCTTGTACACAAGCCCCCAAATTCCATTACTCTCAGAGTACCAAGGAGTTGATAGGACATAGAATCATAGAATATTAGGGTTGGAAGGGATCTCAGGAAGTCATCTAGACCAATCCTCTGCTCAAAGCAGGACCAATTCATATACAGAGGAAATACTTGAGTCAAGTCACCTGGGGATATTTCATAGAATTCCATCCCACATCCCAGTTCCCATAGGACAGTTATATTTTCTGAAGCAAGCTGTCTTCTAGCAAGACCTCAAGTAATTGCTGTCCATTCCTTAGAAAAACAAGGAAATCCTCCCTTCCCGTGTATCTCAATCTGTCCCATTAAGGAGGGAGAACAGACACTATCAGAAGGAAGATTTATCCTGATCTTTATTCTATGACATCCTGGATGTTTGATTACAAAATACCAATTCCGATGGAGAGACCGGGACTCTCAATATTTAACCAGGGATTTCCAATATTGAAGTATTAAACCTGAAGGGAAGGGCAGACCCTTCATTAGAAGACATACAGTAGCAGAAAGAACTTGAGAGTGAATCACCCCAACAGAACAGTTTTGTAATCTGAAATATCTTCGAAGTCTATATCTAATTTATCCCCAGACAGGCATGAACTTTTAAAAGCAGTGGTTTTCAACCTTTTTAGGTTGTGCACCCATTGCAAATAATGTAGTCTACTGCAAACCCCCACCTGAGATATGGTCATAATATACCTATGATTACATTGCCAAGTCTTACTAAATAAAAAACGCGTTATTTGCCATTACAGGATTTTTCTCACACGCCCGATGAGAGCTCGCATCCCCTAGTTTGCAAAAAACTGCTTTAAAGGAACAGGGATCAACAAACATGTGGACAAGGGGGATCCAGTGGACATAGTGTACTTAGATCTCCAGAAAGCCTTTGACAAGATCCCTCACCAAAGGCTCTTACATAAATTAAGATGTCATGAGATAAGAGGGAAGATCCTTTCATGGATTGAGAACTGGTTAAAGACAGGGAACAAAGGGTAGGAATTAATGGTAAATTTTCAGAATGGGAGAGGGCTAATTTAATTAGTGGTGCTCCCAAGAGTCAGTCCTAGGACCAATCCTAATTCACTTATTCATAAACGATTCTGGGAAGGAGAAATGGGAAACAGTGCATGATGGCAAAGTTTGCAGTATTGATACTACTGCTTCGAGATATTATATGATCATAGCAGATGTGAAGAACTGTTTCATTTAAAAGAGGTCTTCACAAAACTAAGCGATTTGGGCAACAAATGGTCAAATGAAATTATGAGTGGATAATAAAGATATAATAGCAAGGCACATTGGTTAAAAAATACACCCAACTATATTATACAATATGTCCATGGAGGGCTAATTTAGCTACAATATCCGGAAGATCTTGGCAATCATTGTGGATTAGTTCTTGAAAGACGTAACATGCAGTGTGCATGTGCATGTCCAAAGCGCGACAGGATGATTCGGATCACTTAAAAAAGAGATAGAGATTAAGATGGAGAATATCTATTGCCTTTACTCTCAAATTCCATTCACATCTTGAATACTGTGTACAGATTTGTGGTGTTCTCATTCTCAAAAAGATTTAACTGGATATTAGAAAGGTCAGAGAAGGGCAACTAATGATTAGGCGTTTGGACATGGGTCCCATATGAGGAGAGTTTAAAGAAGCTAGGACTTTTAGCGGAAAGAGGAGACTTAAGGGGGTGATATGTTAGAGGTTATAAATCATGAGTGTGTTGGAGAAAAGTGAATAGAAAAAGTTCAATTTACTTGTTCCAAATATAAGGAATCTAGGGGGCCACCAAATTGATTAATGGGGCAGCAGGTTTAAACAAATAAAAGGAATTCTTCCCTTCACACAGTCACACAGTAACCTGTGAAATCTAATTTGCCTGAAGAGGTTGTGAGGCTAGGACTATAGCAGGGTTTAAAAGAGAACTAAATTTATTCATGGAGGTTTAAGTCTTAATAGTGGCTATTAGCAGGTGGGTAATGATGTGTTCCCATAACTCTGTATGTCAGAGGGTGGAGATGATGGACAGTGAGGAGAGATCACGATTGATCATTATCGGTTAGGTTCACTCCTCTGGACACCTTGGCATTGGGCCACTGTCGGTATAACAGGATACTGGGCTGGATGGACCTTGGATCTGACCCAGTTATGGCCATTCTAATTTTTATGTTCTTAGCTAAATATGAACTTGGTGATAAAAAAACATTTTCTTGCACCACAGACTAGCACATTTTGTGAGGGCAAAATGGTGCATGTTACGGGTGCGGGACTGTGAAGATTTCCTAGAGGAGGAGTATAAGTCTAGCTACACTCACCTTTAACAGCGCTGCCAACTTTTTGCGCTCAGGCGGTGTGAAAAAACACACCTCGGAGCGCTGCAAGATGCAGCGCTGTAAAGCATCAGTGTAATCAGGGCAGCAGCGCTGGGAGCACGGCTCCCAGCGCTACACGCTACACCCGTAAAGGATTTGGTTTATGTGCAGCGCTGGGAGACCTCTCTCCCAGCGCTGTCGCTCTGACCACACTCACACTTCACAGCGCTGCCGCGGCAGCGCTTTGAAATTCCAAGTGTAGCCATACCCTATCTCACAGACTCAGCTTGCACTCTCGCAAACTCCTCTTTCAGCCACGACTTGAAAGCACAGGGCACTCCTTTGATATACTGCCAGAAGCTGCCACAAGGAAGCAAGCAAGCAAGCCTAGGGCTGAGTCACAGGACTGGCGGAAGGAACCAGCCAGTGTGCACTAAACAGTGTGACTACAACTGTGGGCTTTCTCCCCTCTCCTTTTTCTCGATTCATTTGCTCAAAATGCTTCCAAGTTTTGGACATGCTGGAAGACAGAAAAGAAAATCAAAAACTTACTTCCAAAAAGGCAAAGTCTGCAGAATGCTGCCTTTTACCAGAAAGACAGGAGAAAAACTGAGATCAGAGTAGGAGTTCAGCTGGCTGAACGGCACCAAATAAATTATTGGCTGCTAACCAGTGCATATGAGTTTATTATTTCTACTTCTATTCCAATGGAACTGAGATCCGGAAATACACAGCACTTAAGTATCTGTTCATAGAGTTTCAAACGTTAGCTAATTCAAAGTAAAGGAAAGAAATCCAGAAAAGCTTAACTTCAAACCTTAAGATATATTGAAGAAAATGATCACCCCCAAAACAGGGACAAAAACATGGCCAAAATGGTTTTATATTTCTACTTATATAATATGTACAGTATAGATTATATAGGTTATACACTCAAGATGCTTCTTTTAATACCTTTATATCAATGAAGTTTTACAATAGTTGCTCAACCACTCTTTCATGTAAAAGATCCATTTTGTTAAATAATGTCAAAGGATGTTTTATGTTGGTTCTTTTCATAGACTTCACTCCTATGACTTACTGACATTCACTCAACAACAGGAATCAAAAAGAGGAATCACAAGTAAAAGGGAAGCGGTCTTGCTATCTTCTTTTAAACTACATTTAGATGGACTGGCAAATAAAACTACAAATTTGATAACACTATTTACTTAAAAATCAATGTGAAAAAAGTTACAAGATTTCATTTGCTATAGCCACTGGCTCAATTCAAGTCAGTACATTTGAAAATTCACTCACTGCTTTTTTATTTTTTTTTATCTATTCAACCCAACTACTAATTTAAAGGAAACAGTGCTGGATGCTCTAATTGACCCTGTTCTCTTCCTTCCCTAGTTTGTCTCTATAATTAGCCCTTTCTAGCTCAGCCAGTAAACAGCATCAGAAACTGGTCTTTTTTGAACCACACCCTACCAGCCACAGCAACTGGCTCATATTGTTTCCCCACATCAGCATATACTTCAGGATTAACTACTTCCTAACCGGTTTTTGAATGTTATGATTTCTGATGTCAGATTTGTGTCCATTTATTCTTTTGCATAGAGACTGTCCAGTTTGGCCAATGTACATGGCAGAGGGGCATTGCTGGCACATGATGCCACCATGTGTGCTTCCAGTATACTCTTTCTTCATGTTCTCTCTCAAGGAGGGATTGATACCTCTTCAAAAAGTATGGACAATAACAAAGCTGTGATTTGAGCCCTCTGGCTCTACACTTGGGCTGAAACTTCTTGAGCTCAAGTTTTAAAAACTATTTTTTTCCATGAGAAATTACTTGAACTCCCTAATCAAGTCCTCAGTGATGCAGACTACAAGTCTTGACTGTCTTACTTTCAAAAGACCACCTCACTCCTTTGATTCCATAGAGAGGATATAATTCTTTTCAGAAGTGTCTTTTGAGGATTTTGGATCCAGGAATAAATAAAGCTGCCTGTTGAGCATATTTGCTATTAGCATTTGTCGATGGGTTATATGCCACTGTAGGCAATTTAATCATCCATTCTTCAAGAAACTTACCAAACCTGGTCTTAAAACAAGTTAGGTTTGTCCATCATGTGCCAGCAATGCCCCTCTGCCATGTTCACTGGCCAAACCAGACAGTCGCTACGCAAAAGAATAAATGGACACAAATCTGACATCACGAATCATAACGTTTATACTTCCTGAGATTCTGAGGCATGTCAAAGGCAAATGTGTTTCTTCTGTTATTTCTGGGGGATGGGGTCAACAATAACACATCTTGTGAAATATAATAATTTAGAAAACTGAACTATTTCACATTTTGCTTGTGTTTATTCACAAAATTACAGAAAAATATTTAGAGCTTATCTATGTCAAGAAAACGTGTAAGTGGTGTAACTACACTTGTGTACAATTCACTCTAGTGGAAATTTCTCTAATGTATAATATGCAGAGAACTAATCAGGTTTACAGAGCAAATGAGGCTGTTGTCTCTAGAAGAACCCAGATCTCACTTACTCTGAAAATGGGAAGACATAGATTCATAGATTCCAAGGCAAGAAGAAACCATTGTGATCATCTAGTCTGACCTTCTGTATAACACAGACTATGGAACTTGCCCAAACTAATTCCCAGACAAGATCTTTTAGAAAAACTTCTAACCTTGATTTAAAAATCACCAGTGATTAAGAATCCACCATGACCTTAGGTAAACTGTTCCAATGGTTAATTATTCTGACTGTTAAAAAATTTTGCATTATGTCTAGTCTCAATTTGTCTAACTTCAACTTCGAGCTGTTGGCTTGTATTATACTTTTCCCTGCTCCACTGAAAAGCGCATTATTAAGCATGTGTTTGCATGTGGGTACTGACAGACTGTAATCAAGTTACCCCTTAACCTACTCTCTGTTCAGCTAAACAGAGGGCGCTCCTTGAGTCTATATCTGTAAGGTATGTTTTCTAATTCATAATCGTTCTCGAGCCTCTTCTCTGAAGACTCTTCAATTTATCAGTCTTCCTGAATTAAGGACACAAGAACTGGACACTATTCCCAGCTGCTGTGGCAGTAGTGCCAAAGACAGAGGCAAAATAACCTCTTTACTGCTACTCATGATTCCCCTGTTTATGCAACTAAGCAGGGCCAGCTCCAGCTTTTCTGCTGCCCCAAGCAGTGAAGGGGGTGGGGGGAGAGAGATAAAGCCACGATTGGCAGCACTTCAGCAGCTGCTCTACCATGCCACTTCATTCTTCGGTGGCAATTCAGCGGCCGGTCCTTCCCTCCGAGAAGGATTGAGGGACCCGCCCCCAAATTACCACCGAAGACCTGGACATGACCCTTTCCATTGGCTGCCCCAAGCACCTGTTTCCTGCGCTGGTGCCTGGAGCCGGCCCTGCAACCAAGGATTGTGTTAGCCATTTTGGCCACAGTCCTGCTCTGGGAGCTCATGATCAGCTGATTAACCATCATGACCCCCAAATCTTTTTCAGGGTCACCGCTTCCTGGGATAGCATCCCCCATCTTGTAAGTATGGGGTACCTTCTTTGTTCCTAGGTGTATACATTTGACCATATTAAAATGTATATTGTTCGCCTGCACTCAATTTACCAAGTGATCCAGATTGTTCTACATTCGTGACCTGTCCTCTTCATTAACACTCCCCAGCAGTTTGTGTCATTCACAAACTTTATCAGTGATGATTTTATGTATTTTTTCCAGAGTCATTAATAAAGATATTAAAAATATCATAGGGCCAAAAAACTGATCCTACAGAACCCCACTAGAAACACATCCTTCAGTGATGCTTTACTGTTTACAATGACAATTTTTAGACCTCTTACTTAGCCAATTTTTAATCAATTTAACCTGGGCCATGTTCATTTTATATCTTCCCAGTTTTAATCAAAATGTCATGTAATACCAAGCCAAATGCCTTACAGAACCCTAACTATATTACTTCAACACTATTAACTTTGTCATCCAAACTTGTAACCACATCCAAAAAAAATATCACATTAGTTTGACAGGGTCTACTTTCCATAAACCCATGCTGATTGGCATTAATTACTCTACCATCACTGAATTCTTTATTAATAAAGTCCTGAAATAGCCATTCCATTATCTTGCCTGGAATCAATGCGAGACTGATAGGCCTATAATTACCCAGGTCATCCTGTTTAGCCTTTTAAAAATATTGACACATCAGCAGCTTTCTTCTAGTCTTTTGGAACTTCCCCAGTGTTCTAAGACTTATTGAAATATCCACATTAACAATCCAGTGAGCTCATCCACCAATTTTTTACACACTTGGATGTTGATTTAGAAGCATTTGACTTTACTAGCTGCTGTTTAACATCTTCCTGAGATACTAGTAAAATGGAAAGAGCATTATCATAGGATATATCACTACATCATATTTTTCTCCAAAGACAGACCAGAAATATTTACTGAACCCTTCTGCCTTTTCTGTATTATTGATAATTCCACAATTTCCATCTGATAATGAACCAATACCATTGTTTAGAGTCTCTTTGTTTCTAATATTCTTTAAAACTTTTTCTTGTTGTCCTTAACTCTGTTGGCCATACATTTCTATTTATGCTCCTCTGCTTCATTTATCAATTTTCTACAATTCAGAGGTTCCTGAATTAAAGATAAAGTGAAAGTGGCAAGAACTTTGCTTCATTGCAAAGTGTCCTGGCTTAAGGCAGAAAACAATAGGGGAAATGAAATCACATAGCAACTGAAGGAAAAGTTGTCAAGGAACCTAAGTCATAGTTGGCTCTCCCATTTGGAACAAACTATCAGTAAATTCATACATAGAAGGTGCCAGAAAGCGGTTTGATCCAGAACTTTTTTTAGAAGTATACAAAATAGAAGAAAAAACTTCTTATGCAACACTTTCCTCAATTTCAGTTTGAGTCTTGTTTACCTGAGCCAAGTAATTTTAAATGCAATGAAAGTTTCTCAGTATTATAGCAAAGGTGAGTACTTTTGCATTCATTTTTGTTAAAGATGATTATGCTGTTCCCCAATCCTCTGAAGTGTTCATTTAACCATTTGTTTCTCTATTAGTTAGTGTATTGTTTCTTGCAGCTGAGTAACAACAGCCCTGAAGATAAGTTTACATTATTTATGAATGAGGAAAAAAGCAGAAAATATATAATTTCTTAATATATTACTATAATTTTTTAATTTTTTTTTACAGGAATGGCTATCAGCTATTTTACTATAATACAAAAAAGTAAATTTAAGTGTAAAACAAGTAAATGTTCACTACAATGTCCTTTCCATAAAGTATCAGAAAGGAAAGCAGGGGGGAAATTGGCAAGGGATGTGGAGGGTACTATCAAGCAATGTTCCTTGATAATTGCATTTCTCAGAGACAATATCAGTCCTGTGAAAAAAAATTTACTGTTCAGCTCTCAGTATTAATGGAAGTTTCTTGATTCAATCACTGGATTGGAAATACACTGAAAATACACTGCTCTATGTATCCTTCACTACATATGACCCCTTTGTCTGGACAAGATCAGCTCATGAATGAAGAATATCTGGGTAAAAATGAACCTAAGCAACACAAAAGTTAATATGGTAGGCAAATGAGTTTGCAATCACAATACTATCTCCATGGGCTGAAGGTACACACCCCCAGTTGGTCAATTCAGTCAATAGCTTAAGAATGCTCCTGGATTTCTTGCTGATCCTAAGCCCTCACATAGCAGCATCCATGAGTAATGCTTTCTGCTATTTCTGGCTGGCTACAAGACTCCATCTCATCCTGGTGAATGATGACCTGGCTTCAATTATACATGGTTTTATCACCTCACAGCTGGACTACATCAATGCAACATAGTTGAGAATGAAGACATCAGCCCTTAAGAAACTCCAACTATTATAGAACACTGCACTGTTGCTCTTCAGCCACATAACTATTACAAACATATCAGACCGGTCCTCTGCTCTTTACATTGGCTTCCTATAGGATATCAAAGAGACAAGGTAGATAGGGTAAATAAATAAAAATAAAAATAAATTAATTAATGGAGATACACCTCTCTCCTAGAACTGGAAGGGACCCTGAAGGGTCATTGAGTCCAGCCCCCTGCCTTCTCTAGCAGGACCAAGTACTGATTTTGCCCTAGATCTCTAAGTGCCCCCTCAAGGACTGAACTCACAACCAACCCTGGGTTTAGCAGTCCAATGCTCAAACTACTGAGCTATCCTTCCCCTCCACTGAGCTATCCCTTTTATTGAATCAAATTCTGTTGTGAGTGAGAGAGCCTTTCAAACTATACAAAGCTCTTCCTCAAGTCTGGGAAAGATACTCAGAATATCACAGCTACATACAAGGTGAACAGATAGTTTAGCATAAGAAGTTAGCAAATATTCCATGGGACCATTCAAGGTGAATTGACCAGTTAACATGCCTGTAGTCACAGAACAAAAGGGGGCAACGGGGTAGAGAATTATAGATTGTTGTAATAAACTCATAAATCCAATGGCTTTATTAAGACTTGATTTTTAAGGTCTAGCAAAGTTGTAACTAGCCCAAAATTTAATGGGAGAAAAAAATTAACAAAAAATGTAAAAGATAATTGGGAACCATTTAAGAATATTTTACTAAATGTCCAAAAAATAATAATTCTACAACTGAGCAAGACTTCTTTCATTAAAATCTTTCCTGGTTCAAAAGGGAAGTGAAAACAGTAATTAAAAAAAAATATCAGGATAGAGGGTATGTGTGTGTGTACACACCCTCACCCTCCTCTACCCTGATATAACGCTACCCGATATAACACGAATTCGGATATAATGCAGTAAAGCAGTGCTTCAGGGGGGTGGGGCTGCATACTCCAGCGGATCAAATCAAGTTTGATATAATGCGGTTTCACCTATAATGTGGTAAGATTTTTTAGCTCCTGAGGACAGCGTTATATCGAGGTAGAGGTGTGTATAAAAAGAAAAAGGGAGAAATTGACAGCAATGACTATGAGTAGCTTTGGAATGCAGACAATTGATAAAAGAAGCTAACGTCGTCAGTGGAAAAAATCTGTAATCAGTACGGACAAGGATAACAAGACAAATTTTTTTAATATAATTAAAAAAAGAAACCCTAGCAATGATATAGGTTCATTACTTTCTCTTTTACAGTAAGCCTGGAAGATGTTAAACAGCAACTACGCTGAGTTAAAAATTTTAAATCCCCAGGACTGGATAACCTGCATCCAGAAGTTTTAAAAGAACTGGCCAATGAGATCTCTGAATCCTATATTTTAATTTTAAAAATATCTTGTAATACTAAGGAAGTTCCAGAGGATGTGATAAAAAGGACACTGTGCCAAAGGGTAAATAGGACGATCCGCGTAACTATAGGCCAGTTAGTCCAGTACTGGTCCTGCACAAAAATCATGGAAAGGCTGATACAATATGGAATCAGTAAAGAATTAAAAGACGGCATTATAACTGGTAATATACTTAATGACAATCAACTGGGATTTCTGGAAAATAGGTCTTGTCATATTTGATATTGGTTTTTGACACCATTACAAGTTTGGTTGATAAAGGAAACTATGTTGTCATAATGTACTTACAGTTCTGTAAGGCATCTAACTTAGAACCATGTCATTTGACTGAAAAATTAGCACAACAGAAAAATCAACATGGCACATATTAAATGGATTTAAAAAAGTGGCTAACTAATGGATCATAAAAAGTAATTGTCAATGAGGAATCATCATCCAGCACGGGTATTTCTAGTGGGATCCTACAAAGATCTGTTTTCGGCCAATGCTGTTCAACCTTTATCAATGACAGAGAAGAAAATATAAATTTAGCTGCCAAAAAATATCATTAACACAGAGTTAAGGCTGCCGAGTGGTGGCTCATGCTTTTCCAGAACATAGAATTCAGCTACTCAAATGTCGGAAAACCAGGAAATACAGAATTCAAGTACACACCATCCCTATAATATCCAATTTCCCTCCCCCTCCAATGGTTCTGCTCTGTCAGTGGTTCTGATCTACCAGAGAGCAAAGGTCCCCTTGATCACGATCCTTTATTTGTTGAGGGATCATACGAAAAACTACATTTTTGGAAATGCAGTTCTTCATTATAACTCTAGCCATTGAATCACTGAATATCAGGGTTGGAAGGGACCTCAGAAGGTCATCTAGTCCAACCCCTGCTCAAAGCAGGACCAATCCCTAGACAGATTTTTGCTCTAGATCCCTAAATGGCCCCCTTAAGGATTGAACTCTCAACCCTGAGTTTAACAGGCCAATGCTCAAACCACAGAGCTATCCCTCCCCTCCCCACACTGGGTTTTCAAGAACTGTGTTTGGATGATCCTTTACACTACTAAGGACTATCCAGAGCAGGGGTCAGCAACGTACAGCATGTGCACCACCTTTGGCACACAAGCCAATTTTGCCTGGCATGCGGCTGCCAGCCGGGGTCCCAGCCACCAGCCCTGCTCAGTGCACAGCCGGCTGAGAGAATGGAACCCCAGGCCAGCAGGAGGCTGAGCGGGGCCGGCAGCCAGGATCCCAGACCTGCGGCAGGCACGCCCCCCAGCTCCCCCCCTTACCGCACTCGGGGTCTGCAGCTCCTGGGAGCGAGAGCCACTGGGGCACGGGGCTCTGAGCCTGCTGTGGGACAGGCAGCGACAGCGGCTCACACTCTCGGGAGCCGCAGAGCCCAAGCGCGGCAAAGGGGGAGCCGGGGGGCTTGGGAGGAGCCCCCCCCCCCGGGGGAGGCACACTGAGCTGCAGCCTGGGCAGGCACACCCCCCGGCTTCGCCCTCACTGCGCTCGGGCTCTGCAATTCCCAGAAGTGAGAGCCGTCGCCACCACCGCCCCTCCCGCAGCTCCCCCACTCCGGCTGCCTCAGGACTCCACATGGACTTTTGCCTCCACCTGGAGCCAGCGTCTGACCAGTATGGGCATAATAAGGGGAGTCCCGGGGCGCAGTCACGGAGCAGGGGGAGGGTTGGAAGTTCTGGGCATCCTGTCAGGAGGCGGGGAGTGGTTGGATGGGGTATAGGAGTCCCCAGTGGTCTGTCTGGGGGAGGGGGTGTGGATAAGAGTTGGGGAAGTCAGGGGACAGGGTCCGGGGGGGGGCAGTTAGAGGGGGGTCCAAGGGGCAGTTAGGGGCAGGGGTCTCAGGAGGAGGCAATCAGGGACAAAGAGCAGGGAGGTTCAGGTAGGGGATGGGGTTCTGGGGGGCAGTTAAGGGCAGGGGTCCCAGGAGGGGGCAGTCAGGGGACAAGGAGCAGGGGGGGTTGGGGGTTCTGACCGGGGCAGTCAGGGTGGAAAGTGGGAGAGAGTGGATGGGGGCGGGGCTAGGACAGGGCTCTCCCCTCTTTTTTGATTGTTGAAAAATGGTAACCCTAGGCGAGGAGGGAGCTGGGGGGCAACTGGGGGCTGGCGCCCGCATACATCCACTGAAGCCTACAGGAGCCCCTGAGGGGGCAAAGGGCCGCAGCCTGGGCAGGAGGGACGGGGGTCGCGGCTGCTCCCTGCTAGTGGCGCCGCTGCCTTTGCAGGGCTGCTGCCCCCCTGCACCGTGCCGGCTCCTCCATGGCTGGGGCTCACTGCTGCCGCAAGCGGGAAGCTCTTGCTCTCCAGTGCCTCCGGAAGGCAGCTCCTCCCTGCCGAGCTGCTGCAGCGGCCGAAGCCCAGCAAAGCCAGCGAGCAGACTCGGGTCAGGGACCACCTGGGTGGGGTGGGGAGGGCTCATGGGGGGGGAGGGGCTGTGCACCTTCCAGGGGAGTTCAGGGGGCAGAGAGGGGGGAATCTGGTCTGGGAAGCAGACCCTGGACATGGCTGTCCCCTGGGGTCTATAAAGGTTCGTTGGGGATTTGCCCGTCAATGAACTGATGTGCAAGGTGGAAGTTTCGCCTAGGTGGCAAAATATCCTTGCTCCAGCCCTGCCCCAGGGGAGGCGTGCATCCCAGGTTAAGAACCACTGCACTAAACTGATAAGATCTGCATTTTAATTTAATTTTAAACAAAGTTTCTTAAATATTTTAAAAAACTAGTTTACTTTACATACCACAATAGTTTATGGACTTACAGAGAGAGAGCTTCTAAAAATGTTAAAATGTATTACTGGCACACGAAACCTTAAATTAGAGTGAATAAAGACTCAGCACACCACTTCTGAAATGTTGCCGACCCCGATCTAGAGGTTTGCTAACCCCTAAGTAGTTTTACCAGAATATAATCCTAAAGAGTGAAGTTTGTCAAAGAGGTAGAACCCCTTCCCTGCACCACCCCAATCCCCACACCCTATTTACTGCTACAGCTCCACTCACATTCCCTAGATCTGCACCAGAAATAATAACAATCTTAAAATGTTATGAGCAGCTCACGTTACACAGGTGCATTTCAGTTAACCTGTTAACCTAAGGACCCCGTGACTTCCTTTCCTTTAATCACACTCAGTTCCATTGTGTAGGAATGATGAGTCATGATTACATCACCCTAACTACTTACTGGAGTGTTTAATATCCTTGACCACACCATATTAAAATCAGAGCCTGTATGTGGATTTTAGGGCACTTTAAAATATTGCCTCAAACCAAAAACTTCCAAAAGGCACCCATGAACAATTCAAGGACAGAACAGATTCCCAGAAAGCTGCTAAGGATGGGAATACATGGGTGCTGACCAGGTTCAATAGCCACAATGTCACGTAAGCCAGCCACCTAAGCTATAACAGTTATTGTCTGCCTGCAGTCCATCTAGCAACAAAGCTCTCATCTTGCCGCACACGTGCATTTCACTGTCTTTGGCTCATGAGTTAGATTCAACCTGGGCCTGAGTTTTAAACTTAACTCTCAGTAGAGCTTTAAATATTGCTTCCGCAAAGTGACACTAGCTGAGATGAATCCTGAGCAGTGAGATCATTTTCTGGAGGATGAGAGTCATAGTATGATCTCTAAGTGTGTGCAAAACCACAAGTGCTGATTTAGTAGACAAATTACATTTTAGACGGGTTGTATCTTGCGAAAACTTTGGTACAATTTTTGGGGTAATTTAAGTAGTCACCCTACTATAAACCCTTAATAGGCACAACAAATTTCAAGACAATCTGAGTAAGCATATATATTTTACAGCACCTAGTATAGTCATCTTTTCAACAGTAAGCAACACTCAACCTTCACTGTACAGAACAGCCACTCCATTATAATCTTTGCTAGTAAAGTTTGCAAATGACAAAAATTGGTGAAGTGGCAAATTATGATAAAGAATGGTCAGTTTCCAGAGTGATCTGGATTGAATCATAGACTATCAGGGTTGGAAGGGACCTCAGGGTCATTTAGTCCAACCCTCTGCTCAAAGTAGGACCAGTCCCCAACTAAATCATCCCAGACAGGGCTTTGTCAAGCCTGACCTTAAGAACCTCTAAGGAAGGAAATTCCATCACCAATCTAGGTAACCCATTCCAGTGCTTCACCACCCTCCTAGTGAAAAAGTTTTTCCTAATATCCAACCTAAACCTCCCCCACTGCCGCTTCAGACCATTACTCCTTGTTCTGTCACCAGGTACCACTGAGAACAGTCTAGATCCATCCTCTTGGAACTCCCTTGCAGGTAGTTGAAAGCAGCTATCAAATCCACCCTCATTCTTCTTTTCTGCAGACTAAATAATCACAGTTCCCTCAGCCTCTCCTCATAAATCATGTGCTCCAGCCCCCTAATCATTTTTGTTGCCCTCCACTGGACTCTTTCCAATTTTTCCACATCCTTCTTGTAGTATGGGGCCCAAAAATGGACACAGTACTCCAGATGAGGCCTCACCAATGTCGAATAAAGGGGAATGATCACATCCCTCAGTATGCTGGCAATGCCGCTATTTATACAGCCCAAAATGCCATTAGCCTTCTTGGCAACAAGGGCACACTGTCAACTCATATCCAGCCTCTCGTCCACTGTAACCCTAGGTCCTTTTCTGCAGAACTGCTGCATAGCCACTCGGTCTCTAGTCTGTAGCAGTGCATGGGATTCTTCCGTCCTAAGTGCAGGACTCTGCACTTGTCCTTGATGAACCTCATCAGATTTCTTCTGCCACAATCTTCTAATTTGTCTAGGTCCCTCTGTATACTATCCCCACCCTCCAGTGTAACTACCACTCCTCCCAGTTTAGTGTCATCTGCAATGGGTGCAGTCCACGCCAACCTCCAGATCGTTAATGAAGATATTGAACAAAACCGGCCCCAGGACCGACCCTTGGGCCATTCCTCTTGATACCGGCTGCCAAGGAGACATGGAGCCATTGATCACTACCCGTTGAGCCCGACGACCTAGCCAGCTTTCTATCCACCTTATAATCCATTCATACAGCCCATACTTTAACTTGCCGGCAAGAATATTTTGGGAGACCGTATCAAAAGCTTTCCTAGGGTCATGGAATAACAGATCCACTGTTTTCCCCTCATCCACAGACCCAGTTATCTCATCATAGAAGGCAATGAGGTTAGTCAGGCATGACTTGCCCTTGGTGAATCCATGCTGACTGTTCCTGATCACTTTCCTCTCCAATAAGTGCTTTAGAATTGATTCCTTTAGGACTTGCTCCATGATTGCTTAGTAAGGCAGACTTATTTGAACAACATCTGGGAACAAAGAACACAAGTCATACTTACAGGATGGGGAACTATATTCTTGAAACCAGTGACTATCAAAGGGACCTAAGGGTCAGGGTGGACAGCCAACTGATCATGAGGTCTCAATGTGATGTGGTGACTCAGCACTAATGTGATCCTTGTATGTATAAGCAGGGGAATATTGAGTAGAAGCAAGAAGTATAATTACTACTGTGTACAGCATTTATGAGACAATTAATGGAATTCTGTGTCCAGTACTTGTGGTCATACTTTAAAAAAAGATGTTAGACTTGAAAAGGTTCAGTGAAGAACTACAAGAATGGTTTAAGGTTTGGAAAACCTGTCTTATATGACTAAAGAAGTTCAGTCTAAATAGACTATTCAATAGAAGATTAAAAAATTACTTGATCACTGTCTAGAAGTACCTTTTTCTTTGTGATGCGTCCCTCACAACAGTCTCTGGCCATGGCTACACTTACAGCTGTACAGCGCTGGGAGTTACAGCTGTTTTCATACAGCTGTGTAGGGAAAGCACTGCAGTGTGGCCACACTGACAGCTACCAGCGCTGCAGTGTGGCCACATTTGCAGCACTGTTGGGAGTGGTGCATTGTGGGCAGCTATCCCACAGAGCACCTCGTCCCATTTTGGCGTGGGGGTGTGGACGGGGACGGAAGGGTGCGGGTATTCCGCTTCTGTCGCAACGCCGTGGTGCATGCTTTCACATCGAGACTCACAGTTTTTCCGTCAATTTGGCGCATTGGAGTCTCTGTCAGCGCGATTTTCTGTGGGTTGGAGCCCTCCGAGTGCTGAGGACTTTTCCTGATGATGTCGCAGCCCATCACGTTTGGCAGCTGGTATTCCTCAGCTCAAAGTGAGTGAGGAGTCCCGACGTGATTCGAGTCGGCGGGTGACATAAATGCTTGTGGCAATTCGGAGATGCTCGTCACGTGGACGGCTTTTGGGCTCGGGAACAAGCACTGCGTGGTGGGTAAATTGTCATGGATCTGGGATGATGAGCATGGCTGCAGAATTTTCGGATGAGAAAGCACTTTCATGGGACTGTGTGAGGAGCTCGACCAGAGCTGCGCGCAGGATAAACGAGTTGAGAGCTGTGCCGGTGGGAAAGCGGGTGGCTATAGCAATCTGGGAGTGGCTAACTCCAGACAGCTACCGATCGGTCACGAACAAGTTTGGAGTGGGCAAGTCGAATGTTGAAATGGTTGATACAGTTTGGCAGGCATTAATTGCATCTGTAAGAAGCAGTGACTCCGGGAACGTGCAGGCATTCTGGGATGGCTTTGCACATGGTTTTCCGCTAACTGTGAGGCGCGATAGATGGGACGATATCCTATTCTGGATCACACTGGCATTGGTAATTAATCGGAGGGGTATTCTTATTGTTCTCCGGCGTTGTGGATGACACGTGGGCGTTTCATTGACATTACACAGCTGGAGCTGGAAGATGCATGATGCAGCATTTTCAGACAGTGGCCTGTTTAAGGAGATGCGGCCGGAATTTTTCCAGACGGAAGATCAGTAGGGACGTGAATGCCATTGTGACCTGGGACGCTAGACATTATGCTTGGCTCTAGAAACGATAATCAGGGAAGCTTGACAGAGCAGGACGTTCAGCTACAGCTGAGCAGTGCAGTAATGCTGTGGAGTGTGCTTTTGGCAGTTTAAGGGTAGAATCTTTTTGGGAAGCTAGCTGGGGGAAAGCAGCATCTGCAGTATATCTCGGCTGTACTTCTAAATTTGTGAAGGACGGGTGAACGTCAGTCAGGAGGGACTTGAGGTCACGCCTGGGAGCTGAATTGGCATCGCAGAGGGCTCTAGAGAGCCAGCACAGGGCACAAGGATTAGGGTGCTTGAGGGGGCTTTGAGGCTGAACCAACAGTAATGTTTGGTGCTTGCACCGGGAGTGCAGTGCAGTGTTACAATAGTAGGATCTGTTTTCCTAAATGATTTGCAGTGCATGTTTCTTTCTGGCTATTGGTATCTTCACTTTTCAATATAAGACTGTTTTCAAACCCAAGAATTCATTTATTGAAAAGAAAATAACTTTCTTGACAGACACACAACATTTTGGGAATCTAAAAGGGCAAAGGGGTGTGGTGGTGAACTGTACAGTCACAGGTTTGAATATGTCCTGTCTGGAGCGCTGTGCAATGAATGCTGCACTTCAGGATGAAAATACTGCATGGTGATGGGGGCTGAGTGCAGAGGGTAAGGGTCGAAGTTCTCAGGGATGGTTGGTGAATGTACAGGTGTTGGGGGCAGCTGGTGGTGGTAAGAACCTGGATGCTGGGGAAGGGGGCTTGGAGCTGACATGGGGCACAAGGGAAAGAGCTTTAGGACAGGGGTGGGGCCGGCACGGTAGTGCTCTGCCTGCACGGCTATGAGTGACTGGATACAGTCCGTTTGGCACGCCAGGATGCTTATCAGCTGCTTTGTGCTTTTCTTCTTAGCCGCTGCGTTTCTCTGGCGGAGCATGCTTCCCTTTGTCTCCAGTCCTAAAGTTTTTTACTCTCTCCAGCAGAGGGATCCATAACTGCTTTAAGCATGTCTTCTTTGCTTTTTCGCAGCTTCTTTCTGAGGTTTTGTAGCCTCTGCCCAGTGGATGATACAGGCAGTCCAGTAGTCAAGGACACTGTTCGAAAGACAAAAATGGCAACAGTTAAAACAGGACACAGGCTGCATTGTTTATAATCTCACCCAGACAGTTATTCCCATACAGTGAAGAAGTTTACAGTCTTCACTTTAGCATACTTTTCCCATATCAAACAGAGCGCACCTAACCCACAAGAGTCAGGAAATGGTGAGTAAAGGGGAATGATTGCTTCAGGGATGTGCAGGGGCTTCTGTGCATTGGGGAGAGCAAAATGCTGCAGGGGGTACCTACACTGAACACTCTCCAAACATTTTCCACAGGAGTTAATCCTGGAAGCTATCTCGCTGCTGCGGGTCACCTGGGAAGAGCTGGAGGGTCTTCTACAGCAATGCGGATTCCGCCCTGGCCCCTATGCAGCTTGCCTGTGTGCAGCAATGGTTCCTCCACCCCTCGCAGCACAGTGGCACGGACACGTTAGCCTGACTGGGGCAAGGACAACAGTGGCTCTCCCTATAAACTTGCACAAGCACATTGCCCACGCTCTGGCTGAAACTTTTGATGAGATTACCGCGACGTGACAGACCACATCAATGGGCTATTCCACATCTAGGCATGCATGCATGCAGCCCTAACCCCCTCCCCCCTCCTCTCCCGAAACATTTGCATCCTGAAACTAAAAGCTGCTTACCGGGAACCCACTCCTCTGCTTGTCCTTCTCCAACTAGTTCCAGCTGCGGCGACTGGCTACCTTCCTCCTGGCTTGAGGAGAGCTCCTGGCTGCATGCCTCCTGGGACTCCGGGGTGTCTCCCCTCATCCCAGTACCCTCACTCTCGGTTCCCCCTCCCTCCCCCTCCTCTAACCCACCCTTCCCCCCCGGCTCTGAAGTGTCCATCGTGGTCATCGGATTGGCAGTGGGGTCACCCCCAAGTATCGCGTCCAGCTCCTTGTAAAAACAGCAGGTCGTGGGGGCGGCACCTGAGCAGCGGTTTCCCTCGTGGGCTTTGCAATACGCACTCCACAGCTCTTTTACTTTAACCCTGCACTGCACCGCGTCCCGGTTATGGCCCCTTTCCAGCATGGCCCTTGAGATCTGACCATAGGTATCGTAATTCCTACGGCTGGAGCGCAGCTGTGACTGCCCAGCTTCCTCACCTCAAACACTGATGAGGTCCAGCAACTCGCCATTGCTCCATGCTGGGGCTCGTTTGGCACATGGAGGCATGGTCACCTGGAAAGATTCACTGACTGATTGCACTCCACACCTGGCTGAGCAAACAGGAAGGGGATTTTTCATATTCCCGGGCATTTAAAGGGCGGGTCACCTGAGGCCAGGGCAGTAGAGTGTGAACTGATGAGCAGAGTGGCTGAACAGGTATTCTGGGAACCTCCGAATTACCCTGGAGGCCAATTACAGCGCTTTTGGTGGCCACACTTGCGGAGCAGCGCTGCATCACCAGCGCTGCAATCCTTATACCCCAAGCAGAGCAGGAGTACAGCCAGTGCTAAAATCAGGGAGATGCAGCGCTGTATGTGCCTTGCAAGTGTGGACGGTGAGTAAGTTGCAGCGCTGGTGGTGGGTTTACAGCGCTGCAACTCTCCAGTGTAGCCAAGGCCTCTTACACTTGTTAATATCAATTCATTACCCACAGGTCACTGAACATCCAACTGATAATGGACAAAATTCAACTCATATAAAATGGGGGAAATTTACTAATTTCAGAGAACAGCAGTAAAAGGACTCGGTACCTTATTACCAATTCCCAGCATTGTCCAACAATACAGCATTTTAAATGTTGTTCATTCCTATGAATACCAAATTACTGACAAATCCGTGTAAATGAAAGAGTTATATAAGTGGTTTCAGCCCTGAATTTTGCATATAGTAAATTACAAAGTGCATATTATAATAGCAAGTGTCATAATTCCACATATGCTTGATTTGTTTGGGAACTACATTTTAGTTGTTAGAGTGGTTTTTTAATTCAATATTGCAGTTAACTGTCAAAAGAAATCCTAGGAAGCCATTTAGTACTATAATATCCAACATTTAAAAATATTAAATTTGGAGCCTAAACAACTGGCTAATGTCCCTTTAATAAAGTGAGTAATGTATTTTTAATAAATTGTTGCGTATCCTACTTGCACTTTAAGTTTTTCTGCAGTAATGGGACCACATTCTTTAATGATTACATCATCCACTAATCCTTCCAGTTGAAGTCCTATGGTATGCACCCAATAAATACAAACCATTGAAATATTTCCTATCTCATAGCACTGTTGAGGATAAAACCATTAATGTTTGAGGTATTTCATATGAATATCTAGATAAATAAATCTACAAATAGTAGGATTTACCTCTACAACCACAACTCCTAATGAACTCATAAAACAATAATTTAAATGAGTGCTCAATATAAAACAGTTACTCGTATATGCAGTATGTGTGTGTATACAGGATATAATTAACAATACTGGCAACATGCAAAAAAGCATTTAGAACAAACACTTGTTTACGTTGAGGATGTTTTTTCTTCAAATGTAGGGACTCAATTCCATTGAAGTTCAATGGGAACTGGGCACCCAACCCTCTTAGGCCCCTTTAAAAAAAACTAGCCTTAACATAACTTCAGATGGTTTGGGATCAGGGCAGTTGTCTGTTGCTTTTTTAAAATCAGGACTTTTTCTGAACAGCCAGGGTTTGATGGATGAAAGCAAACAGATCCTGAACACACACACAGACCTGCTAAACAGCAACAGCAATAGCATTGCAAATCCTCAATTAATGATTCAAGCTAAGTGTGTTATCAGCAAATAAAATCCAAGTTTGGTGAAAATGAATGTATTTGTTGTGTCAAACATTACATCAGTTCTCATATTAATTAACGTACCACTGAGTCACAAGCGAACACTGATTGTCTATATCACCATAATATCTTTAGGCTGGAGCCCTATATAAAAGACACAAACAGGTAGAAAGATAGAGATGTTGAATAGCAGTTGACTGTACACCATGAAATTTTACTAGATCAAGCTTTCACTTAAAGATATGGCTTCAACTTGAAATCAAGTCATTTTCAAAGCTGAATTAGAAGTGGTTGTAGATATTATACTTGCTACTGAGTTCCCTGCAAATTTTTGTGGTTTTACAATCATATTTTTAAAAACATTTTTCTCTTATGTTGAAGTATGAAAAATCCCCACATATAGATGATATAGTGATAGCTCAGTGGTTTGAGCATTGGCCTGCTAAACTCAGGGTTGTGAGTTCAATCCTTGAGGGGGCCGCTTAGGGATCTAGGGCAAAAATCAGTACTTGATCCTGCTAGTGAAGGCAGGGGGCTGGACTCAATGACCTTTCAAGGTCCCTTCCACTTCTAAGAGATAGGTATATCTCCAATTATTTAAATTAAATTTTAGAGAAAGAGAGAGTTCTCTGGTCTTTCACTTACAATAACCTTCGGTGTTACATGAAACATTAGAAAGTTAAAAATGCTTCAAAAGCAGTAGATTTAAACATTTTTAAGTTTATGGCTTTTCATAGGTAAAAATGCAATTTGCAGACCATTTGTCAAAGAACTAATGTTTGTTTAAACATCATCCTTACCACATGTCTGCAGAAGTTCCTGAGAATTCTAGTGAAATGGAGAGAGAGAAGCAACAGAGATACTGAACAAGCTAGTCACCTCATACACTTTGTAAAAAAACACCAAGATTTATTCCCCTCTGAGAAGCTGAACACTCCAATATAATTCATTTTTAAAAAGTTTGAAAGCTGAAGACTAAGTTGAGATGGTCTGAGCACAAGGACTCCTAAAACTGTGAGATACATTTGCGTGTAGCCTCATCAGGCCAGAATCAACTTCTTATCCCAGAATAAATAGATCTAAAAGGGAGTGAAAATCATGGAAAATAAAGAAGGCCCAGCAAGAAACTTAAGCACCTCTAATGGCAGAGGTAAACAGTGATGTGTCCTGCACATCCACAGATGCTAGAAAGGCAACTTTTGTCATAAATGCAACCATGGATTTGAATAACCGTGTGCTGAATTTGGTGGTAAAAATGAACAGGAATGAATAGGAAACAACTGAGAATCCACTAGGGTGACCAGGTGTCCCAATTTTATAGGGACAGTCCTGATTTGTGGTTCTTTTTCTTATATAGGCTAATATTACCCCCCACCTCGTCCTGATTTTTCACATTTCACCCTAGAGTCCACTACTAAGAATTCCTGTTCCTTTAGCACTTTGATGATGGATCACATCTAAAAGAGCAGTTGTACTACTTGTAGGAAAAATTCTCTCTATAAAGACTGGTACTGAAAAAATTATGGTTTTGGGAGGGGAAAGGAACATTTTGTGAAATACAGCTTCCTTTAGGAGTTCAGAGAAGTCAATGATCATTTTTTTCAAAATCCAAACTTCTAGTAGACACTGAATTCTCCCTTTTACCAGATTAGTGGAATGAGAGAAGAAACTATAAGTAGGACTCTTTCCCATAATTCTTATTCCGAGAGAAGGAATTAGAAGAGGCCCTTTCAGCGTGTATATAAATCCACTGAGAGGGATAGTGAAGAAACATGAGCAAAGGCTTCAATATGTCAATACCTTGCTCTATGTCTCTTATTTCTGATCCCCTGAACCAGTGTCTGTATGAGACTAGAGCTTGGTGAGACAATCTCAAATCAAGACAAGACTAAGGTAACATTGACAGGCTGGAAGAAAAAAAAAACCAAAAATAAAAACAGTAAAATTAGGTCAGAAACCCTGATTAAGGAAGTGCAGTCACTGTTTGAAACAGGGTTGTAGATACTAGACTGTTCCTGGATACTCATGTAGGCAGAGTGATCAAAACATAATCACCTAATCTTGAGTTTGACTAACATGTTTACCATGGGCCTGGAACACGAGACCGATTGGAAGTTGAAAATAAAAGACAACTGCATTGCTCAAGACCATATTACACTAGTAGCTCCACTATCTGCCCTGACAACCTGTTAGTTTCCAAACAGATTTTAAGATGTATGGTTTTTATAAATTTAAAACCAGCATGACCCTTCACCCTGACTATCCCACGAACATGGCCAACCTGTACCATCTACCCACCTACTTCTCCCACAAATACTCCCACAATTTTTCCAGCCATACTTTGTGGAATGCACTGCCTCAAGTAATTCATAAAGCTACTAAAACTATCCTTCAACCCTCTACCTGAAACAAACTTGTATCAAAAGGCATGAACTATGTTGCCAACTAATTATGACAAGGCAGGTGGCCAGCAGGGATTCCTGACATCAGTATCTTCCATTTCTCTATTTAAAAAAAAAAACCTCTCTTTTGAAACCTGCTCATTACCACCAGGCTAGTATATGTAACCAAATGTTCCTATTACTGCTCTCCTCGGCCACTCTCCTCTTTGCTCTCTATTATACTCACTTGTTACATCACGTCTTTATTCAGATAAGTTCTTCGGGTCTTTTAATGTGTTTGTACAACATCCAGTATAATAGGGGCCCCAATCCTGATTAGGGTTTCTGAGTACTAATACAACACAACAATGAATAATAATAAGGGACCTGGTTATCTTCAAAATGCCATCTTTGTTTCTGCATTTGTGATCCTCAGAGGTGCTTGAGCTTCTCTTTTTTAAACCAAAGGGACCATTTCTGTGGCACACCTATGACTTTTGAGATCAATCCCTACTTCTCTATGGCCCAGAGCCTAGAATTGTGAGCCTTCAAGACACTATGTGAATACCATCTTTTTTCCATATTTTGATAGAGGTAGTGATGAAGCAAGTGGGATGAAAGATAAGTCACAATTAAGTTATGATTATTTGTATTTTAACTGTTTGAAAGCATCCAGAGTAATGGAAGGAAGTTTTTATACAAATCAAATCAAAATAAAATACTGTAAATATCCATCAGTACAGACCTTGGCAGGTAGCTGCAGAGGCAGGAACTCTCAGACTTCAAAGGACTGCTGGAAACCACTATCTGCTCACATGAGTTCGGGGGTTTTGAGGATGTCAGGCAGAAAAGCTGAGACATACGCAACACTATACCTTTAAGAAGGGCATTTACAGTCATTACCCTCCTTTTATAAGGTTTGGGGTCCATTTCCAGGACAGAAGAAAATAAATGAAAACGTAGATTAAAATATTATAGAAGTCTTAACACTCAAAGTATCTGGCTTCAAAGAAAGAATGTAACAAAGAATACAGTTAGTGCAACATCATCCTTCAGTTTACAAAGACAGAAAGTAAAATTGGGGAGAGATGGAAAAAGGGGCAAACAGGAGAGGTGGCCTGAGCTGGACCATGCCTAAAAATCCTGTAGTTGCGGTTGCTATGTCCCAGTTTGAAAGATAGGGGTTGTTACTCAGCCTTTACTATCCGGTAAAATCCAAGAGCATTGAAAAACTGTGTTTTAGCCATTGTTAGACAGTGAAGGAGAAGAACACAACACAAAGGAAACAAGTAAGCAGAAAGAATCTCTCTACCTTTTTGAAAACTGTATTCCCTATATATCAGGAGTTAGAAATAAAATTGAATACAATCGTTGGAAGACTTTTTTATTTCTCTCTCTCACACACCTGCCTTCCCTTTCCCACTCACCCCAATTCCAAACCTCGAGTTTCAAGAACCTTATTTTACTGGTAAGTTGTATAGAAAACATCTGAACCATTTGCTTAATTTTTATGACAATCAACATCAAGTAACTATATTGTAATCTATATATAATTTATTAATTTGCATTCTTATTGCTACACACCTGAGAACATGAAGCATCGCTTTCCCAATTCACAGGGAATGATTGACTATATGATCACTGATCACATCGTGCACCATCAGGATCTGAATCCTGATTCTTCCGCACTGCAGAAAAGACTTTTACGACTTGGGCTAAAAGGACTAATTACATTAGCTGGCTGAAGAAAGCTGTTATCCCAGAGAAGGGGAAAGAAACTGCTGGTGCCTTGTGGAGGTGCAGGAGGTGGTCAAGAGTACCATCCCCTCTTCACACACTACCATGCAGGAGGTGGGGTGGTGTCCCCAGAGATTTGGCCCATGCATCAGATCAAGGGGAAGGTGGTCCAGTCCTGCCACATTGGAGTAAGCGTAGCCTGCTCCAGCACACCCCCCGAAGCATTCCCAGGGCAATATGCACTGCTGCTGTTGAGATAGCAGTGTGAGCCCAGCTCTTTAGAATACAAGTGTACAGTTCTCTTGACAAATAAAAAGCACAATTGCCCTGCTGCAATATGCAGCAGTTCATAATTCAATTAAATCTCAACAGAATTTCATGGGACAAAGAAAAGGCATTTTGCTGACCCTAAGGTTTTCTCCCTGCTGAATCTCAAAGACCTGTTGCAAACAATGGAGGTGTTACAGATTCTCAAAAAGAATCTCACAAGTATCTTTCATAATGGAAAGTGTCAGACAACCTAAGACAGGGGTCACTAACAGTTTCCCCTATAGTAAAATATATTAATAGTGTCTGAGTCACAAGGACTACCAAAATAGGTTCTGTCTGCGGCTAGTGACAGACATTATACATCCTCAGATTCCTTTGAAGTTAAATGCACTTAATTAAAAGGGCCTGACCTGATGATTAATTATAATGTTCTGGACTACTAGAAATGTGGGAAATCTGGATTCTGTTTCCGGTCTCTGTCTCTTGCTCCTCAAGCCTGCAGGAGATGAGGTTGACACAAAGGCAATTCTCTCAGACCCTGTAGGGGAAAAAGAGCCTCATAATGCTCATAGCAACACCTCTGGCTGGCAGAGGAGCCGCAATAACATATCAGCTATTTTCAGCCAGAATGAGGGTACCTGTGAGGTAAAATCATGATGGAGAGGATTGAAGGGGGAAAATGCCCTCCTGCTGAAACTAAAGGAATTCTGATAACCTGCTTGAAAGACACACAAGCACTTTACTGGGTGTTTGCATCTAGTAATGATGTCTTAATAAAGCTATCTTCCCTGAAAATAAAATTTTAAAATCTAAGATAAAAAAAACAGAGGTGGGATTTTGTAACTGGATAAATAATAAAGGATACGCTATTTTTTCTTTTTCTTTTTTAATTAAAAAGTATCTGTGGCAAGGACAGCCAGTTCTCATTTTACTTATACAACTGCTTTATGGCTACCTGTCAGATAATCCCACCCCACTACAAAAAATTCTAACATAATAATTTGCATTTAAAATACATACAAAAACATAACTCTTAAAAAGTTTTTACACTTATTAAGCCAGCAGTGTTTCATCTCTTCCTAATAATCTCAGTCGCAATTCAATATTAATATAAGATATAATAATTTGTCATTTTCCACAAAGCCCCACATCTAAAGTATAAGTTTATTTTAAATTTAACCTATATTAAAGATTCCTAAAATATAAACTTGAAATATTAATACAATGCCTAATTTATAAGTACATCAAGATAGTCAACTCTCTTATTACTATATTACTTGACAATATTAAGATATACAGAGATGTGTATGCAGAGAACCTTTACAAAAGACTACTCAATTTCCCTTCCCCCCCCTTCATCATCTGGCATGAGCTGTGCATGTTTATTTTATTTATGGAATCTAAATCCTGAACACATGTTCTTATAAGATACCACATATATGAACTCTGTGGAAAAACTTAGCATAAATAAGACAAAAGACTGAGGTAATTTTTATGGTCAATCTGGAAACAATTCCATCACATTGTTTCTGATATTCTATATATGTATGCTTAGAAGTATTACTCTAATAGCCCAATAAGAAACTCACTCACCCAACACTAGTGTAATGAGCTGTGATAACCCCAGAGTCACCTAACCTGAAAATTACAGCTACGTATTTTTATACCATTATGTAACAGGAAGACCACACAATTAACAAGTTTTATCTCAGAGTACATTAACCATCTGCTTAAAAGCAGAACCTATCATTTTGTTTTTCCCTAGAGGAATACCAGGGTAAATCACAAAACTGAAATTTTAAGCCCTAATTCAAATATGTATGCACATATTTATTTTAGCCGCAGGAGTAGTCCCATTCACTTCAGAGGAAGTGGTCACGTGCACAATGCTATGCAAATACATGTTTGCAGGAATGAGGCCTTAGCAAGTGAAATACAAGGCTTTTTATTTTTATTATTGGCTTTCAGAGGCTGAAATATGCACCATTATGGAAGATTAACTTTTGGAAAGAAACATTTAAGTCACACAAACCATATACCAAACAAGTGTTTCAATATTTAGATAAACCATAATCACATGTAAGAGTCAACAAATTTCTCTCCGATAGTTTTATCAGATAGTTGTTTCTCCCAAAGCACTGAAAAAGACTTAATTTATTTAGGCTTTAAAATATTTCATATTTAATTTTAATTATAATTCCAGCTCATTTAGAAAGGGAATAATAGGCAGCTTGGGTAGAGAGGCCCACAGTTAAGATTGCCCAATGCTTTCAATTAGCAGCAACTGAAAATTGGGTCTTACGTTGCCAAATTCTTACCATTTGAGCTGAAATTTTCCATACCAGAGTGTCTGCCTATGGCTGATTTTTTTGGTTTTGTTTTGAAAATTTAAGCAAAAGTGTTTCAGCTGATTTTGAGAACGAAATCAGGCAAAATATTTTCCTTTGCCCATGTTAAAAACATGTTCTTACAACTGTTTCATTAAAAAGCACTTGTGCCTCTATACTTTGCAGCAGCGACTTGAAGTTTCACAAGGGATGGCCTTTCCATCAGGACGTGCCTTTTTTTTTTTTTTTTAATTGGAACAACAAACCACCCAAGTTTGGCCAAGTGAAAAGTCTCAGTTCACATATGCCCAAGAGAGAATTGTTAAGAGTTTGGCAGCTAAAGTCTCCGAAGAGTGTTCTGTACTGGGCATAGTCTAACCCAGGGGTGTAGGGATTCAACAGGATTTTCACTGCAATTGCTCCTCATAGCTGCCAGGAGCTGCTGAGGTGCCAGACAAGGAGACTGTCTCCCCTGTGCTCTCAGTGCTACCCCTGTGGGCACCCCGATAGCATGGACGAAGAATCATCCCTAACTTGAATGCAAAGGGAACAAGATCCAGTTTGGGGTAAGGAAAGTGGTCCTGTGTAAAAAAAATTGTATGAGAGTCTTAATTACATGACATCATAATGCATACATCCCCAAGGGAGCTGAATTAAGATTGCACAGACTACCTTAATTCTCACATTTCCTAACTTTTGAGTGCTTGACCTTGCAACCTTGACATTCTTTTATTAGTTTGTGTGTAATTATGATTTAAATTGACTAAAATTATCTTAATTATCCTAGACTAAAAAAGAATTTAGCCATACAACACAAAACAATTATATTTGTCAATCCAATCTGGAAAGTTTAGCAAAAAGTTTTCTAGCATCCCTACTTACTTTAGTTTTAGCTCATACATACAGGTATCAGCACGTTCAGATCATACCAGAAACAGGTCTATTGTTTGCATTAGTTTCCTGCTGACCCCTTCAAATTACAAAGAGCTGGTTTTTTGGCGTAAATGAAGGACTGAAAAAATCAAACTTTATAAGCCATAATTTCAATACTGTTCCAAAGAGAAAGGCAACGAAAATATACTGTACTTGTATTAACTATATACAATATGCGTAATATAATTAACTATACATTACATTATATTAATTTTTGCTCATCTATTTTAATAACAGAATTAAATGACCCATGCTGAAATTGAGTTTTGATTCAGTTTACTTGAAAGCTGTTTCAAAGTTGCTTTTGATTGATGGGATCCGGGCCTCACAAGTGGATCATCTTTATTAAATGGCATTAAATTAGTCTTATACAGTAAAAGCTGTGTTATCCAGCCCTGTACCATCCGGTAAGCTCTATAAACCGGAACTTCTAATTTTCATAGAAAGTCTGGATTATAATTCGGTTGGCGCGAGACCATCAGGCTCTCTACCTGGCTCCGCGTGACTCCTTGGAAGCAGCGACATGTCCCTGCCACTCCTACGTGGAGGAACGACCATGAGGGGTTCAGAGTGCAAGAGAGGATGCGGGCATGGGCTCGGGGTGCAGAAGGGAGTGCGGGCATGGGCTCTGGGAGGGAGTTTGGGTGTGAGGAAGGGGTTGGAGCGCAGGAGAAGTTTCAGGGTTGCAATCAATGGAAGCTGCAGAGCCAGCACTCGGGGCGGGGGCAGCACACAGAGCCACCAAACCATGCCTCTGGCTAGGAACAGCAGGGACAGGTCACCGCTTGCGGGGAGCCACCCAAGGTGAGTGCCCCCCCAGATCAAGAACCCCGAAACCCCTCCCATGCCCTAACCCAGTGGTCCCCAACACAGTGCCCGCAGGCACTATGGCGCCCGCCGGGGCATTTATGTGTGCCCACCTAGAGCCCAGCAGGGGAGATAAGCTGCGGCCCCGTGCCTGCCGGGGACAGAGAACTCTGGGCCCACAGGCTGCGGGCACCAATGTTCTCTGTCCCTGGCAGACACGGGGCTGTGGCTTTTCTCCAGCTTCTCCGGGGCTGTAGGCTGCGGGCTCCGGTGTTCTCTGTCCCCAGCAGGTGCAGGGCCACGGCTTAAGTCAAAGAGAAACCACGGCCCCGCATCTGCTGGGGACAGAGAACTTCAGGGCTGCAGGCTTCATTCTATGTTAAAATAAGAATAATAAATATATTTGGACCAACAGTTCAACAATGTTTTACTTTTTTAAAATAAATAAGATGAAAAATGTTTATGATATTTATTTTGTAAAAACTCCTTGATTTTTCTTACAGGTAGATAAAAAAGAGCAAATTCACATGGTAAGGTGAAAGAGTAATTTCCAAATAATTTAATTAATACCTTTTACATGTAAAATTACCCTTTTTATCTTATGGATTCATATATTATGTATATTAAATATGATGTTTTTCGTATTATTTAATGTACAAATACAAAATAAGCCTTGAAAAATTGTTGGCACCCGCCACACTCTTCTGAAAACATGCATGTGCTACTGGCCACAAGAAGATTGGGGACCACTGCCCTAACCCATCTCTCGCACCCAAACTCCCCCCCAGAGCCCACAGCCCCCACCCCCTCCTGCACCCTAACCCCCAGCCCTGCACAGTAATGAGCTGCCAAAATATTAACAACAACTGGTTCCCTCCTCCTCACCCAATGAGGGGGTAGTGACCCCCCCTGGGATTCCTGCCCTGTCCAACCCCCCCATGTTCCTTGACAGCCCCTCCCCAGGACTCCTGCCCCATCCACTCCCTTTCCCTGTCCCCTGACTGCCCCTTGTTGTCCCATCCAACCCCTCCTCTCATTCCTGATGGCCCTCCAGGATCCCTGCCCCATCCAACCACCCCTTCTCTCTGACTATCCCCCAAACTCCTGCCCCTGACTGTCCCCCACCGCCTCAACCAACCCCTGCTCCTTCCTGACTGCCCCCCGGGATCCTTGCCCCCATTCAATCCCCCTGTTTCCTGCCCTCTGACTGCCTCAACACTAATCCACCCCCCCAAATCCCCTGTCCTCTATCCAATACCCCCTCCCTGCCCCCTTACCACGCTGCCTGGAGGTGGGAGTCGGGCCAGGGCACAGGCTGGGGACGCTCAACTAGGGCCAGAGCGGCTCGGCTGGGGTTGGGCCTGGAGCCACTTGGCTGGAGCCGGGGCGCTTGACTGGGGCTGGGGCCAGAGCCAGAGCTGGAGCACCCAGCTGGCTGCGGTCGAGGCCGGGGCCGGGCCTGGGCCCGGGCCTGTGGGCCAGATGGGAGCCGCGCTGCCCAGGGATGGAGTCAGGGGCCAGGCCGGAGCCGAGTGGTGCCTGGAGCCCTCCTCGCGCCCCTGCCCCAGCTCACCTGCAGGAAGCCGCTGCTTCCTTCTCAGCCCTCCCAGGCTTCCCGCGCAAACAGCTGATTCACGGGAAACCGGGGAGGGGGAGGAGACGCTGGGGGAGCGTTCATGGGAAAAGGCAGTGATAGAGTGAGGTGAGCTGGGGCGGGGGGAATGGCAGGGAGCTGCTGGAGTCTTTGTTCAATTTAAAAGCCCTTTTCAAACCAGTTGTCCCTCGCGGGACAACCGGTTCTAAAACGGCTTCTAAATTTAACGACCAGTTCCCATGAAGCAGTGGGAACTGGCTCCAGCTCACCTCTGGCCCCGCACTCAAACTCCGTCCTTCTTAGTTAACTGGAATTTTACCATTCTCTCAACATGCCGGATAAAAAGTTTTTACTGTACTTCCATTGTGACTGCTATCAGTATAACACTGAAAAAAAATAGAGGTATATAGGCTCATTAGCTGTGTCCCAAAGTTCATAAATTATTCACCTGCCCTTACTGAAAATAAGCAACTAAATCAATATTTATGGAACACGAGTACATACAGAGTATATTTAAACCCAAGAATTAAGATACTAACTAATATCCTTCTCTGACAAGGTAACAAGCCTTGTGAATGGGGGAGACGCAGTAGATGTCATACACCTTGACTTTAGTAAAGCTTTGATACTGTCTCACATGACCTTTTCATAAACAAACTAGAGAAACATAGCCTAGACAAACCTACTATAAGGTGGATACGCAACTGGCTGGAAAACCATACTCTTGGAGCAGTTATTAATGGTTCACAATCAAGTTCAAAGGGTATAACTAGTGGGGTCCCACAAGGATCTGTCCTGGGTCCAGTTCTAGTCAATATCTTCATAAATGATTTGAATAATGGCATAGAGGGACACTTATAAAGTTTGCGATGGTATCAAGCTGGGAGAACATTTTGAATTCCCTAATCCTGATCTTGACAAATGAGAAATGGTCTGAAATAAATAGTATGAAATTGAGTAAGTACAAATGCAAAGTACTATACTTAGGAAGAAATAATCAATTGCACAAATACAAAATGGGAAATGACTGCTTGGAAAGAGTGTGCAAAAAAGGATCTGAGGGGTATAGTGGATCGCAAACTAAATATGGGTCAATAATATAACACTGTTGCAAAAAAAAAGTGAACATCATTCTGGGATGTATTAGCAGGAGTTTTATAAGCAAGACACAGAAGTAATTCTTCTACTATACTCAGCACTGGTAAAGTCTCAGCAGGAGCACTGTGTCCAATACCAGGCACCAAACTTCAAGAAAGATGTGGGCAAATTGGAGAAAGTCCAGAGGAGAGCAACAAAAATGATTAAAACATGACCTCAGAGGAAAGTTTTTAAAATTGGGTTTGTTTAGGCTGAAGAAGAGAATACTGGGAGAAACCTGGGAAGACGCTGCTCTGCATGCCTGCTACAATAGGAACCGTGGAAGGGCAGTCCAGAGTAGGATCTATGTACCCTAACACAGCAATAGTCCCTAGGAACAAGAGTAAGTTTAATTCTCAAGTAATTAGAGAAAAAAGCCATGGTAAGCAAGATTAATGAATACATACATTTGTGATCTCGAAAGGAAATTTTAGTTATCTAATTCTATACTCGAACACTAAAGGAGGGATGCTCTACACTTGAGTACAGGGTGATGGTGCAGCCTCACTGACATAAGCTCCTGTTTAATTACAGGCAAGTACAATGGTCTGTTTAAGTGTTTGCAGGATTGGTGCCTTAGTCTACTCCAGTCATCATCTTGAGGATGTGCAAAACCCCTTTGCTATATAAAATTTGCTGGAGTTGAGAGGAAGAAAAGATTCACAATACAATTCTTAGCACTTCACTGTGAAAACTGAAGCAAAGGTTTAAACTATATTTTGAAAAATAGTTTTACCATCTCCTAATGATATCACTGAACTTAACTGTAGACAGTGACTTTCAGTAATCAACTTCACAAGTTAAAACAGAGCACTAAATTTTCTTCTTACAACTGAGCTTTAATTCACTTTCTCTAACACTTATCTTTACATAACATTCTTCACTACGCTTGCTCCTATCCTCCAGGTGTGGCCAAACCGTTACTTCTGAACCACATGCGGTTCTTTTACAGTTAAAGCGTAGCTTGCAGATCCCCATCATGTTTCTCTCTTATTCTCCACCTACTAGACTTTGGGTGGGGGAACTCGGAACTTCTGCCCTCTTGCGGGATGATGGAGATAGGGGCTTCTGCTCTGCAGGGAGGGGAGTCTCCAGGCTTTAGCCCCGCGCCCTGGTAGACACTGCCCCATGGGCAGGTTGTACGTGTCCTGCAGCTCTCAAACTTCTGAAGATTACTGTATGTGGCTCAGAGGGTCAGTAAGTTTGGCCATCCCTGCTCTATTGTGTAGTACCAGTATAGAGCAGACACAGCCTGCTAGTCTGACAGTCACAATAACATACACTAGAGCAAACCATCTGAAAGCCATGATTACTTTTGGTCATATTCTAAATTACTAGTCTCAACATGTAACTATATGAAATTAGCACTGCCAAAATATTCATAAGCAAGACTGTTCCAACACTAAAAGGACAAGGATAGATAGATATTGTAAAAACTCCTCTATATCACTTGAGTTAGACTGACACTACAGCAAATCCTGTTCGGAGCCTCTTTTTTCGTAAAGCAAAGTAGACGTTTTTCTACACATAAGAAAAATTCTAGAATAAGGAAAAGAATCTCTTTTTTTAACCTAGAAGAACAGTACTCAAAACCTTGAAGTATTAAGGCACCTTTCATGCTAGGAGTTAAGTACTGTACATTAAGAATATTGCATTTATTGAAAATCAGGATATATCATCGAAATTAGAGGCTAAAAGAGGTTTAAATGCAGCTCTTATTTATTAGCATTACAGTCTATTTTTATTGCAATTGCTAAACAAGTAAACTGAATAATAGCAAAGGCCATCACAATATATATTATTGAAGTTTGACACCAGAGCTATGTCTACACTAGATGTTTTGCAAAAATTTCCCCCATTGCTCCTTATACAGATCCACTAGTGGCAGCAACACTGGAAAACCTAGGACAAGACTCCCCCACAGGCAATAGTGTTTAATATCTTATCGAACCCCATTCAAAACAGATCTAATGACACAGTATTTATATTACCAGCATTCACCTGATTCCTTGTCTATGCTAGCTTTCCTATTAGTGTTACCAATGATGGGAAATTCTCCATACTCCACACATACCCCAAAAAAAAACAACACTAGTGTCAAAAAGTCTTCTGTTTTTTCATTGAGAACACATTTTATTCACAAATCTACATTTTACACCTCCATTTAGTGTTTTAAAAAACATTTAAATCACTGAACACCTCTATACTAGCCATGCCCTAACGAAAATACATTATGTAAACACTAACGTTAAGTCAGAAAAAAAAAAAGGCAAACACTGAATCTTCCGCCCACCTTTAACTATGGTTGAAAAGACTAATATGTTGATAAAGCATTCAAGGCAAAAATATTATTTTTTTCCATCTGTAACATCATTTTACCTTAAACAAACTCATCACTTAAGCTTGTTTCACAAAAACTACAACGCTTAATGAAGACTCAAAATGAAATAACTGATTATAAATTTAAAGAGGTAACATTGTCCACTATATATTATGTACACTATGCCATAGTTTAAAGTATTCCTCTAAAAAATTGATCAGGATACGGCATCCTTTAACAACCATTTGGAATATCATTTGAAGCATTTATTGCCTGGAGTGATTTCCTAGCCTTGTACTGACGACACTACTGTTGCTAACTTGCTAACAGATGATAGTCTACACTGCAGTGTTCTCCACTTTCTCCTTTGAGCAACACAGAGAATGAAGCATCAGCACAAACAAATATATCACCAAAACACTGACCATGAATCATAAGTGTTTAGGTATTGCAACAAATCCTGCCATTATTCTGACATGCCAAAAAGAAACTTACCTTATTTCCTATCCAGTGTAAAATGACAGTAAAAGAAACCAAATGTTTTGAGAAAATCCTTAATGTAACAAGGAATCTATCCAACTCTAATAAAAGACATATGGAAAAACAATGAGATCTCTTCTATAGGTTGCAGATTGAAAAGAGCTTCTCTCCTTTGCTCTTTAATTTTACTCTCTTCATCACAGATTCAGCAACTGAGCAGCACCATTATTATCCTATTACAGAGGTATGATTTGTCCAAAGGTGCAGCACAATTTGGGAACACAGTCAGTATTAGTTGGCTTGCAAGCCCAAACGCTGTATTAACCATGTTGGAAAATCAAAATGTTGTAACCAGGTACCTAATACGGTGGATTTTACAGAGCAGATAGGGCCACAACGTTAAGTGTTTTGCTTCACAAGGCCATACTACCTTTTGTAACAATAACCAAATGAAAAGATGCATGAAGTTTTTCTTAATGTAAAGCAAAACCTGTTTCATTGCACAGCTGGAATACAGCATTGCCATTTAGTGCTCACAAAACCATGCCTACAGACACCCAAGACAACACACAACTTCGCACCTATATAAACGGCAGATGTTTTACCAATGCTGAGCACCCGCAAATCTCATTGTCTTCAATTGAAAAGCTTTGCAGTTAGCAGAAAATGTGGGTACTCAGCACCTCTGAAAATCAGTACATGTATTTAGGTACCTATTTCTAAGGTATTTATTTAGCTAAATATTGATGTAGGTGTCTAACTCTAGACACCCAAGTTCGAAAACCGTGGCCTCTGCACACAGTTCACTATTTCCACACTCTTACACTCCCTTCCCCATCAGAGGCCCTGGGCCCCAGCATACCTCTCCTCTAATAAAAGCTGCAATTGCACCAGCACAGGACCACGGGGTGGGGGAGAAGGGAGCAAAGAAAACATACGGGGCATAACCCCACCCATCTGAAATGCACCGTCTTATTCACCCCACCCCAATAAAGATTTGTCTTCTCTGCCTGGGGGAGCCATAAGGCATGCGTGCAAGAGACCCAGCAGCATCAAGGGTACAGCTAAAGACACTACACTTACTGGGGTGGCAATGGTCGATATTATAAAAAAGAATGAAGAGAGAAAGAACACAGAAGCTGAAAAACCCGCCTAAGGGAGAAAGACAGGGAGCAGAGTGGCAGGTCAGGTTCCCTGCTCCCATCGGGGGCGTGCAGGGACGGGACGGAAGGACCACCAGTGTCAGGGTTTATCCTCCCCAAACGCGAACACACCTGGGGGGGCGGGGAGGTGGTAGCGGAGCTCTTCTCTCACACCCGGCGGGATCTACGGACGGGGCCGTCCCCCTCCACTCACACCCGGGGGGATGCAGGGACGGGGGGGCCGTGGCGGGGCTGTGTCCCTCACACACACTCGGGGGGATGCAGGGACGGGGGGGGCCGTGACGGGGCTGTGTCCCCCCCCTTTTGGGGGGGATGCAAGGACGGGGGGGCCGTGACGGGGCTGTCCCCCCCATACCCGGGGGATGCAAGGACAGGGCTGTGTCCCCCCCACGCGGGCTATGCAGGGACGTGGGGGGCGGGGCTCTCCGCCCCCTCCCGGGACGCAGGGAAGAGAAAGCTGGGCGAGCCCCGGGGGGGGGGGGGGGAGTGGTGGGGCGCGCCCCGCGCGGGATGGGGGGCCGGTCTCTTACGTTCCCTCAGCAGTGGCCGCTCTCTCACCTGGGTGTTGCGGACGCGGCGCATCCCTCAGCTCACTCCCCGCTGCCGCAGCCGCTCGCTCGGAAGTACTGGCAGGGAGGTCGCTCTCCAGGCTCCTCCGACACCAGCTCCCGCCCGCCCTGACTCGCACAGATACTGCGCGTCTCCCGCTGCCCAACTAGCCTGCGCGCGACACACACTGGCGCGCGTGCTCAGCAGATGCGCGGACCCGCGCGGCCACGCTACTCAGACACGCCCCCACCACTCCCCTGAGGCCACTGCATCCGCCCCTCCCCCAGAGCCTCGAGAGAACACACCCCCTACTATCCCAGGTCCCGCTCTCCAGCCGAGTTCCTCTCTCGCCATCTGCGGCGTCCCAGCTCTCTTTCTGCGCCTGCGCAGTAGCTTTCTGCGTCGCTTTCGCTACCTTCTTTTGAGCCCTATGCTAATTAGCCCCTATTAGGGGCGGGGCCAGTTTGACACACACACCCCTTGTCACATCACGGGCGTTGTACAGCGCGATGCCGGTTTACGACAGTGTTTTTTTCTACCTTTACGGCTGTCATTAGCAACCGAACCGACAGAGGCCTGCTGGCTCGGGACTACTGCGGTTAACTGATGCCCGGGCTATGAGGTGGCAGGTGAGGCGCGGCGATGTGGGAAGGGCCCCTCCCTGGCGTGGGTCGGGGCCGCTCTTGGTCCTCCCGGGCGGTTCGAGACCCACAAATTGTCTTCAGTGGGCAAAGCCCGCCCCGCTGGAGTCCTCGTTACTCTCTCAAGTCGTCACCGCAGCGTCTGAGCCGGGGGGGTCCCCGGGCTGCCTCGTGGGGAAGCGCATGTTCGGGCCGCGCGGGTAGGAGGGGCCAGTGCCTGCTGCACCCCGCGGGGAGAGCTGCCTGCCTTGGGCAAACCGCGCGTGTTTCATGCGAGAAGCACCCCCGTCTCTGTTACCCCATAAACTAGCCAGCCCTACCACACCCTTGTACAGAGGGTGACCAGATGTCCCGTTTTGGCCGGACTTTTTCTTATATAGGCCCCTATTACCCCCCACACCCTGTCCTATTTTTCACAGTTGCTATCTGGTCACCGTACCTGTATGCCCTGCCTGAGCCTTCCCCATGGGCCTTGCAGCATGCCCCGCCCGCAGTCTACAGCTTTGGGTTCTTTCAGTTCAAAGGAGGCACTGCCCACGTTAGCTCATAGGAGATGTGGGGCAAGGGGAGTGTGATGAGCCCCACTCTCTTAGGGTTTGGCATCTATCTGCTAGTGATCCACCAGCCAGGGGGATATAGGCAGCTTGTGACCACACCTGCCTTGTCCTGGTGATCAGGCAGCACAAGTCGTTTAGGCAGCCCAATACTTAACTCCACAAAACAGCTGGGTGGGAGAGGAGGAGCAGCAGTTTTATCATCTTTAGCACAGTAGTTAAATTTAGAGCACTCACCTGGGGTGCATGTAGTAGACCCTAGGCTTCAGCACCTCCTCTGCCTGACAAGGAGAAGTGAACAGGAATCTGCCACCTCACAGGAGGAGGGCTGGATCAATAGAGCTCCTGATGTAGAGGGAGTTGGTGCAGAAGCAAGATTATTGTGAAGCCTTGTTAGGGAGGCATAGCAAAGCTGTGATATGAGTTTATCTATGAAGTCTTGGGAAGAGGGCCAGAAAGGATTTGGGGAGCCCACACACAAGGGTGAAGAGCTGAATGGCCTTCAGACCTCAGAAAGGGAGACCTATTTAAAACACAAATTGTGTGCGATTTGATTCTTCAAAAGAAGGGGAACTGGGGCACAGCAGCATACTCACCCAGAGAGGTACAGCAATCCTATGACAGTCTCTTATTGTCTAATATTATATAACTACATTTGTAAATGCTCAGATTATACCAACTAAAAACACTGGGATCAGCCATGTCACCTGATAGCTATGTTATCATGTCAGTTACAGTGGATACTGTTTTTAAAAGATCAAACAACATAGTGCCCAAAGCAATTCTTATGACTAAATTCCACCATACAGAATCGTATTCTTTTTCAGGAGGAAGATGCACACTTTGATTTAAGTGTGTTCTTTCTTTAAGCCTTTTCAATATTCTGTTGAATAAATGCTTCCTGAAAAATAAGTGAATAGTGATCCACTTTGCTTTCTGATTTTCTACTTAAGTTCCAGATTCTGATTTTCCTCTTCTGTTCACCAAACTTCATCTCCACTAGATCAGATTGCTGTACTCTGATGATCTCACATCTTTCTCCCTGCCCCCACCCTTGAGTAAAATATAAGCCCATGGCTGCAGTCCTGGCCTTTGTAAATTTTATTTAAGTTCAAAGGCTTTTTATTGCCGTATAGGATTTTGAAGCAAAGTAGAATTCTAAGGCTTGCTTTATTGATATGTAAATACCAAAAATGCTATTCCATCTTGCAGCTGGAGCGGGCTGGTCTCTGAGCTTTGGTAACAAACTGGAAGGCTTAGGCATTGTCTGTGGATGCGGTCTTTTCTGTATGTAGGCATGTGAGAACTGTGAAAATTTTCCTCAACTTTTACCATCTAGAACCTAACTGAAGCCCTGCAACATTCGACTTACCCTACAATGCATAACCTTTAATTGACAAGTTATTCAAATAGCATTGGTTTTTTGTAAATAATAATCATACTTATTGTAAGTGGTGGATGAGTAAACCTCATGCCTGGGCTGGTAAATTTTCATAACTTTGGAAGGATGTTTTATTGTGCTAGAATTAAGTAATAGAACATATTAGGCAGCTCTGACATATATGAAGATGTAGATTAAATTGACAATGTCCTGCAAACAACAATTTGGTGGTAGTCATGCTAGTAGTCCAGGACAGTCAATGACAAAGTAGAAATCAATATCCCGTCAGATTTCAGTACCATTGAAATGAGACTTTGATTTGATACTGCATGGCATTTTGATTTTAAAAAATCAGAAAGATATCAAATGAACATGACACATTACTGTTACATCAGTTAGCTATTTTTAAATCCATTTTATCATATTGTAATTGTAAATGAAGAATCATCGTTGAATGGATGTGTTCCTCCAGTGAAATCCTGCAGGGATTGGTTCTTGGCCCTATGCTATTTAACATTAATAACCTGGAAGAAAACAATCACTGAAAGTTTGCAGATAACACAGAACTGATGAACTGATAATTAATGAAGACAGGTCACTGACACAGAGAGATCTGGATTGTCTGCTAAGCCAGACACAGGCACACAATATGCATTTTAATATGGCTAAATGTAAAGGTATACATCAAGGAACAAAGAATATAGGCCATACTTACAGGCTGGGGGACTCTATCCAGGGAAGCGGTGACTCTGAAAAGGATTTGGGGGTCATGGTGGATAATCAGTTGATCATGAGATCCCAATGTGATGTTGTGGCCAAAAGAGAGAATGCAGTCCTTGGATGCATAAACAAGGAAATGTTTAGTAGGAGTAGAGAGGTTACTTTACCTTTGTAAAGCACTGGTGTGACTGCTGATGGAATACTGTGTCCAGTTCTGGTTCCTACAGTTCAAGAAAGATGTTGACAGATTGGAGAGAGTTCAGAGAAGAGCCACGAGAATGTTTTCTAATCCTATAATCACACTCCTTATAGTGATAGGTTGAACTCTTTGAGTTTATCTAGCTTAAAGAGAAGGTTGAGGGGTGACTTGATTATAGACTGTAAGTACTTATGGTGAACCAATGTTAATAATTAGCTCCTCAGTCTAGCAGAGAAAGCTATAACACAATCCAATAGCTGAAAGATGAAGCTAGACAAATTAAGATGGGAAATAAGGCAAATTTTTAACAGAAATTAACCATTTGAACAATGTGGTGGAATCTCCATTTTAACTCAAGATTGGATGTTTTTCTAAAAAATCTGATCTAGGAATTATTTTGGGGAAGTCTTCTGGCCTGTGCCATATAGGAGGTCAGACTAGATGATCACAGGGTACATCTAACCTGCAATAAAAAGACCCGAGGCACGGCTATAGCTGGCCCTTGTGGGACTTAGGCAGCAGGGTTGAAAATGGCAATGTAGATATTCAGACATGGGCTGGAGCCTGGCCTCTTAAATCCCATGAGGAGAGTGGGTATTAGAGCCCAGGCTCCAGTCCAGACCCCAGTCTCTACACTGCTATTTTAGCCCCACAGCCTGAGCCCTATAAGCTCCAATCAGTTGACCTCAGCCCTGAGACTCAGTGCCATAAGTTTTGTATTGAAGTGTAGATAACTCTCAAAGGGCTCTTCTGGGCCTGGAATCTATGAAGAAGCACTGATATGCTGTCAAAAACTACATTGGTTATAAGGATGGTGGTGTTGTTAAATCATGGGTCTGAGAGGTGAGATTATATTCCCATCTCTGCCAAAGACTTCTGATACGACCTTGGGCAAATCATTTAATGTCTCAATGTTTCTATATCTAATATTTGGATAATATCTCCCTCCGCTGGCTTTTTGGGCTTCCTCCATGTTTTGTAGATTTGCTAAAGGGGCATAATAAACAATATATTTTAAAATATTCTATCCATATGTTCTTAACATATTATTAAAACAGAAGTGTAACAAAATCTGATTCACTCTTCATAGTTTGTTCGTTTTTGCTCAGGTTAGATGATAAAAATAGACTTTCACTTTTTCTTTGTCAGTTTCTAGTCAGTTTCACTTCCTGGTTCTCATGCACTAGCACAGTGTGTCACAGTTTGTGTTCACAACTTTAAAAAGTCTTCATTTATGTTTTATGAAAATAATTCAGGTTTTGCAAAATTTTAGTAAAACATCACCACCACCACCACCACCCTAAATTTTAGGTTCAAAGGGACACCATCAACTTAGGAATTACACTTCTGTCTTAATTTTTTTACTTGTTATTAGTAGCATTTAAGATTGCAATAACAGATGTGACAGAAAAAAAGAACGTAGCGTATTAATATGGTAATTCAGTCATCTTAATGCAAGGTACCACAGTAACCATTTAAATTACTGAACCATCTGGACAACTTCAGAAGTGGGACTTGCTAGAATAAACCCAAACACTAATGTAAAAGTCAAATTTCTATTTAAATTACTTTCCTCTGTCCCTAAATACTCTGGATCTACAACTTCTACTCAGAAAGAAGGCATGCCCATCTGCGTTTCTTTCAAAACCAATACCCAGATGCTTTACCCAGCAGGGAGGCAGAGAAGTATATGTTGCTTTCACAAGTTCAGCCAGCTACTTGACAAAAAACAAAGAGCATTACTCTTGTTTATAATCTTGATTACTGCTGTAGTCCTCCTTGTAGCCAATTGGTATTTCTTCTAAATTATTAGGGATTTGTATGAGGTGTGCTAGAGATTCTCTACAAAGAGTAGGTCAGATCTGTAACTGAGAGCTGAAAAAGACTCCCCGTAAGAAATGTGGGAAGTTCTGACGGGAATTTTGTGACTTGAACTTGAAACACTCCTAATCTGTGTAAAAATAAATAAATAAATAAATAAAGTTTGGATCCAAATCCAGACTTGACACAGAGTTCATCTTTAGTTCTAATTGGAAGGTTCTGTTTCACAGAGAAGAAGCTGCACTTTCCAAACTGGCTCTATTTGTGGTGCAGTATGTACCACTTATGATGAGTGGCTCTGGAATGAATGTTAGTCTGGGAAGTGTTCTCCTTTAAGCTCTGCAATACATGTGGTGAGTCATCATGCAGATCTTACAAGCAGTTTCACAAATACCAGATGGCAATAAAATTAAAAGTAGTAGCTAGTAACAATTAAGTGTTGTTCATTATAATCAGGAAGAGAGAGTGCTTGTGGGAAGCCACCAAATTATTTACTTTAAAAATGGAAAGCCAAGTTTCATTGCAAGCTTCATCATGCAACCATTAATCCTTGCAAGGCTTGATTGGCAAGTTTGCTGTTTTGATCTGCATGTCTCTGGGAAAAGATGAAGCACACATCTGAGAAGTTTCTCATTAGCAGACTGGCCAGAGACTGCCCACTTTTAGACTATATTGCGAGGTATATCCCTGTTTATCCAGAATTTCAGTTAAGTGAGAGTTTGGGAGTCTTGGAGACTTAATGCATTCTCCATGTTTTCTCTACTGTCCTAAACTCCAGTTTGTTCCACTGTACTTGCTCCTTACATTTGAAAATAATGGATCTGAGTCCAAACTAACATGTGGAATGGTCCCAGATACCATTGTGTCTGACTCAGTAGAAATAATAATGAGCTTTTAAAAGTTAAGATATTTCACCTTGGGCCTTCCTTCCTGTGTATTACACATCCAACCTGTTTCATGCAGGTTACCTTGGATCTTCCTTCCAGTATATTACACATTTAACATGCATGTCATTGTTATTCTATTTAACAGGCTTTCTTTGACAAAGTCACATGTTAAAGGGACCATGCCAAGATTTGATAGGTTGATTTTAGGCTTATCTTTATTTACACATATCTAGCCTAGGGGTATGGCTACACTTGCAATTTCAAAGCGCTGCGTGCGGCAGTGCTTTGAAGTGCGAGCGTGGTCGCAGCGCCCCAGCGCTGCACGTACTCCACATCCTCTATGGGTGTAGCTTGCAGCGCTGGGAGCCGCGCTCCCAACACTGCGGCACTGTTTACACTGAGGCTTTACAGCGCTGTATCTTGCAGTGCTCAGGGGGGTGTTTTTTTCACACCCCTGAGCGTGAAAGTTGCAGCGCTGTAAAGTGCCAGTGTAGCCATGGCCTAGGAAAGACTTTTTTTGTTGCCATGAGGAAGAGCCCAAATCCAATCCTTTCTAATGTGTAAACAGACCATGCTGGTGTTTTCTATCATAATGGATAGGTGTTGCCTTGGTTACAATGAATCATACTAAAGTGACACGTATTAATTTTTGCACAGCACTTTGGAAGTATAGGACCAGATCCTGGCTTGCTTCTGTGCTGCACGTGGCATGGCTCAGGAGTGTGTGTGTAGGGGGAGAGAGTTATTTAAAGCCACCTTTACAATTCCCTGATTCTTGGGCCATCAATCTGTCAGCCCGGTACCCGGCATTAAAAGTAGAGCAGCCTGTGGATTCCAGCATGTTTTAGCAGTTGAGGATCACCAGACATGGAGATACCTGGGCAAGAGGAGGAAATGGGGAGGCACAGAAGTCACTGTCAGCCTCACACTACTAAACAATTTCCCTCAGTAGAGGGAATCTTCCACTGGACAAATCCTAATCTGGGCTTGAAAGTGCAGACCATGCTTATTATTTACTATTAAATAGCTCTTTACCTTCCTTGTGTTTGATATTTTTAAAAAAAAATATTTTTAAAAATACAGAGTTTTAAAAATCTGATTTTAAAAGTCTGATTTCATTTTTATTATTCATGCTGTCTTATTAATATGCATTTCACTTGGACTTTAGATTAGTCAATTTTACCTTTGTTAGTCAGTTTCACACCCCAGTTCTTATGCTCTAACCCAGAGGTTCTCAGTCTTTTCCTATAGCAGGACTAACCCAAAATCTCCTTCCTATTTTGTAATAAGGGAAGGGAGGGGTGGTCATAACTACCTGCTAAGTTGTGATTCACCCCATGGTGAGAATACATACATGTACACAATGCTTTTTTGTTTAGGTTTCCAACATTACAGAGGAAAATTTAAATCTCCAAACAGCTGTTAAATTCCAGAAATTTCTATAAAACCCTTTTTAAAGTAAAATCTTCATTTGGTACCTGAATCTCTCTTTAGGTCAGGTATTTCGGGTAATGTTGGGTTATTCAGTTGTTTTTATTTGCCTGCTAAAGCAAGGGTCAATTAGAGACGGGGTAAATAGATACCTAGAACTGTCCAGAAAAGAATCTCAACATGAGTTAACTGTTGAGGAGGCCACTCTTTAGAGCAACCATCCTTAATTATTTTTTACAATCCCTCTTCCTTATGATTAGTCAGGAGACCAGTAAACAGTAGAACTACCAAATCCTTTCTCTTTGAGCACAAGTGTGTCAAGCAAGGATTTCAGTTGGGGTTAATGCACATCTTGAATTAACACATAGTTAATATAGATTTAGACAGTCAAAGAAGTAACAAAGTTGCTAACTTGGGTTCTAAGGAGTGCTTGAATGTGGGGGAGTTTTATCATGTTAGTAATCTTGTTTCTCTTTAGTGTATTCCTCCCATTACAGGCAGCTGCCTTTCCATCAAGCTGGAAGACAAGCAGTTTTGCATGGACCAAGCAGTTCTTCTGACATCACGAGCCATGCATCCATCTGTCTATCTTAGGTACCTAGCTGGCCTCATCACCATAGTGTCCAGTCACCTCATCATCTTGAATGTGTGTATTCTCACAACAGCCCTGGGAGGTAGAGAATTACTGTTTATACCCATTTTACAGGTCAGGCAGAGAGAGACCAAATGATTTGCCCAAGATTACACAGGGTGCTTGTGGCAAAGCAGGAATTCAACCCACATCTCCCACAGCCCAGACTAGCATTCCGACCACTGAACCATCCTTCCTCACCAATGTATTATTGGGAGCACAGCAAGCAGTTTCTAGCATTAGCCTGGGGATCCAGGAGGCCTCACACAGCCTCCACCACACATCACTGGGTAGGGGGAATGTACTTGCAAACCACCCTTCTCTCCCTTTTTACATTTCTTGAAATGTGATAGATTATTTAACCCGCGTTCCTTAGACACAGGTAGGGAAAATCCCTTAGTTTTCACATGACTCAATGTCAGATATAGTTGCTCCTTCACAGTATAAAAGGTGCAGTCTATTTGGAGAGTAACTTATCTTATCTCCTTTGGTTTATCTTAGCTTTTGACCTTTCTTGGACTGCTGTGGCCCCTGCCTGTGCAGAATGGACCCTGTTGTTCTGAGTTATGTGGACAGTTTGCTGAGGCAGTCGGATGTTTCCTTGCTGGATCCCCCCAGCTGGCTTAATGACCACATCATTGGGTTTGCTTTTGAGTACTTTGCTAGTGACCAGTTCCAAGACTTTTCCGAACAAGTATGTTTTGTCAGCCCTGAAGTGGCTCAATTCATCAAATGTGCCACCAGCCAGGAGGAAGTAGCCATGTTCCTGAAGCCGCTGGGCCTCCCACACAAGGAGGTTGTGTTCCTGGCCATCAATGATAACTCCAACCAGGCTGCTGGGGGCACCCATTGGAGCCTCTTGGTTTACTTCCGGGACAAAAACTGCTTTGCCCATTATGACTCCCACAGTAAGAGCAATTCTGCCCATGCCAAGCTGGTGGCAGGGAAGCTGGAGGCATTTCTGGGAAAAAGAGGCGGCAAAGTGGCCTTCATAGAAGAGAAGGCCCCTGCCCAGCAGAACAGCTATGACTGCGGAATGTATGTGATCTGTAACACAGAGGCTCTGTGTCAGGGATACTTTAGGGGACAGCAGGAGCCAGTATTGCAGCTCCTCACTCCTCCTTATATCACACGGAAGAGGGCAGAATGGAAATCTCTCATTGCCAAACTTGCACTCAAATGACCAGGGCCAGCGCTACCATTTAGGCGTCCTAGGCAATGGCCTAGGGCGTCAGAATTTTTGGGGGGTGCTATTCTGCCGGGGGGGCAGCACGCGGGTCCGGTGGACCTACCGCAGTCATGCCGGCGGATGGTCCGTTGCTGGAAAGGCTCCGGTGGAGCTGCCGCAGTCACTTCGGCGGATGGTGTGTTGGTCTAAAGGCTCCGGAGGACCTACCGCAGTCATGCCTGTGGCAGGTCCACCGGAGCCTTTAGACCATCGGACCGCCCGCCGGCATAACTGCGGCAGCTCCACCAGAGCCTTTCCAGCAGCGGCTCGTCCGCCGGCATGACTGCGGTAGATCCACCAGACCCGCGGGGGGGGCGGCGAAATGGCCGTCCGCCTAGGGCATCAGAAACCCTGGTGCTGCTCCTGCAAATGACTTAAATGTAATTGTCCCTCCTTCCAACAGCTACCTTTCCAGTCCTCTAATCTCCACCCCCAGTGCCTGAGGGAGATATCTGTGTACAGAATTTCTCCGCAGAAAGAATGTAACCCCTCCAGCATGGCTACACCCTGCACTACCCCAACTGAAAAGCCTTAGTCTGCTCTACAACCCCCTAGCCTTCAGACTTAAGTACTGGTAACATCACTTTTTGCATTCAGCAGAACCTTCTTAAAGGCAGTTTTATTACTTCAAGCACTTTTTTGGCTATCTCAGACTAGATTGGTGAAGATTCCTCTCACCTCCACAGTAAGCAGTGTCATTTTTAATTTTCTATGGACATTGCTAGTCTAAATCTAATCTGGTTCAGTGATGTCCATCATACATACATGTGTCCTTTTAAAATTAGGCCCTCTGATTTGTCCCTGCCTTTAATTGTGGTTCTAAGTTATAGGATTTTGGGCAGAGTTGTGCAGCTAGACTGCTAAAATTTAGTTTTGGGATATCTATATCTTGTGATCTGAGAGTGCAAAATCAAAAGTAGAGGTGAGGATCATTTAAAGGTGCCTCAAAACATAAGAAGAAGAAAAGTGATTTTTGCTCTCTTGCTGCTTTAAGGATGTCTAACAAAGGCCTGAATTTTTCTGTTCTTTTTTTTTTTATTGGAAATACACATTTTTTGTATCCTGGATGATTGAACCACTCGAAAACTAGTAGAAGAGTGACAAAACAAGAACTAAGAAAGTGAAACCTGATTGAGGTGGAAAGTGTTTTAAACAGTGAATAAAGGTTATTTTCAACAACACATACTTAGTACAAATACCCTACAAAAAGTGGGGAGGGGGGAGCCTTTGATTCCACACCTCTACCATTCCAGTCAAGTTTTAAGACAACTCAGAATAATACATATGAGACTGCCAACAACTTCTCTTGCAAAATCCCCAAAAAACAGACTTTACATTCCTGATATTTCTAATGGGGGCAAAAATGAGAGAGAAAAAAGCCTTTGACCCTCTCATACATAATAAAAAGCAGTACAGGGGGAAGGGGGGATGTAGTGACTGATTTTTTTTCAGAGGTGCTGATATCAATGGAAGCTGCAGTTTTTCTGAACAATCAAGCTGTTAGTCCTTGGTATATTTGTCTATCATACCAAATATAAATGGCTAATTCAAAACAGAAAAGCTTTTGCTGCAGCACTGATTACAGCTGGGATCCAAGAAAGTAGGGCCTATTGTCAGAAGAAGGGAATGTTGATGGAAGAGTGAGATGTCAGTGTAAAATGAAGTAGTATGACTGTAACCAACAACCTCACTGGAGGCAGTGGGCCAGATCTTTAGCCTATGTAAAACAGCATAGCTCCATTGATTTCAACAGCACAACCCTGATTCATTCCAAATGAGCATCTGGCCCAGTGAATTCTTCCAAAATGCCCAGTCAAATAAACAGAAGTGATTATGGGATCGGGAGGAGGGGGAGTTAAAGATCATTAGTTTATGATCCTTGTTAGACTTTCCAATGCTAACAGACTGGAGGGTTTGCCTCTCGCTCTCTGCTTTCTCTTTATCTTCTTGAATACATGGGAAAAGTCAGTTCCACTGACCTGTGTCTGAAATCCCTGGAATTATCTGACAAAATAGGGTTGTTGAGTCACTTTATGCTAAGGGTATTGCCTAGCTGAACAACAGCCTGCCAGAGTGGGTCAGAGGCAGGACAGTGGGTTGGTCACTCTAAGGTACTATAATTTGCTTGTTTTTCTCCCCATTCCCTATTTGTTTCCCCTGCTGCTACCAAGAAGTAACTAACAAACACACGGACACACATCCCCACACATTTGCCCTGCAGCACTATTGTGCAGACACTACTTATAATATCCATTCCAGATTAGCTGTTCAGTTAATACACAGAAATATTTCTGTCTGTAGTGTGATATCAGCATTAGGTCTCCCCAGCAGAGAGAATGCTTTTCTATCTTTGATCATTACAGTATATGATAGGAGGGGGGAAAGAAATCAATCCACCTCCGACTCCCTCCCAGTCAAATACATCACTTGGAATATCCAGTACCAAGAATAAAGAAAGATACCAATTAAAAAAAGCAAGTGTTTTCTGTTTTGTAGAATTGGGTTGGTTGGTTGATGGGTTACATTTTCAAAATGATTGGGTTGGGGGGCCAGGGGAGGGAGGGTGTTCCTACATCATATTATCCAGTAATGATAATGCCTTACTCTTATCTAGCTCTTTTCATCAACGTAATGCGTAATGAGATTACAGCATGGAGAGGGAAGAAGTTGCTGTTGCCACCCTTTGCTAAGCAGTCCAAAAGCAACATCATTTCTGTTTATTGGGTAGTTTCTCCTTTACAGTTGACAACATGATTCACAAGCAGATTCTTACTGTTTTGTCACCATGAGGAGCTGGTGAGCCATGTGTCATGGAAAGTTGGAATGGACCTGAAGTTTCTTTAAATCTCTTCACAACACTTCTATCAGCTAGTAAATGGAATAGATTAAGGGGATGGCCATAAAAAAAAAATACAGCAAAAATCAGGAGGCATGGAAATTAACTCTTGTTAAACCATGTATGATAGCAGGGGAAAAAATATTTTCAGGCTTTATTGTCTCTTCTTTGCATCCCTTATGCTCAATGGCTGCTGCACAGCAAACAACAGCGGTAGGACAGTTTCTCGTAAATGAGTAAAGATTGGTCACGAGATTGAACTAATGTTTGAAATGGGAGGCGGGTCTGTATTGTTGCTTAGGGATGGGAGGAGAAGTTTTTGATCATTACTTGTTATTTAGCAGAGCTATAAAATAGGTGGCCTAGATTTGTGGCTCAGCTAAGCCCAGCTCTGCAGCATAAAGGACGGATCCTACAAGTTTTTGTGTGCCCTCAAGTTCCACTAAAAGTATTTCAATGGAACAATCATTTGACTGTGCTTTCATTATTTATCCACACTAAAACAGCCTTCACTAAAGGATCCACCCCACACCACCCCATTCAAATATCTCATAGCTCAGTGATTAGCACACTTTCCTGAGAAGTGAGGGAGCCCAGTTTGAATTCTTTTTCTCCTAGCAGAGAGGAGGAATTGAATGTGGATCTCCCACATCCCCAGGCAGTTGCTCTAACCGCTAGGCTAAAAGTTACAAGGTGAGCACCTCTGAATGGTACCTGATATGGTCAGCATGCTCAGAGGTGTTGGTTTGGGTCCCACACACAATGTAGGCAGCTGAACACCTAGCTGCCTGCCCCTGGTTCATGAATCTCAGTGAGTCTGGGGTGAAAGAGAGGCATCTGGATGCCTAGAGAGGGAGGTAGTCACATGCTTTAGGTAGTCTAAAATTTGGTGCCTGTGAAATTTTACAGTGAAAAGTTAGGCAGCAAGTGAATTTAGGTACCTGCAGCTAAGTGGGGTTGCATGCCACGCAGTGGTGCCATGTCGAAAAAAAGGCACCTGACTGGAGTTCAGACACCGAAATTGCTCCGTGACTCGCAATCACAACGAGAAGGGAGCAGCAGAGAAAATGTTAAGCACTGAAGGCTTTAAGGTGGAATTTCTTTACACAAGGAAAAGCAAATACATTAAAGTACCAAGGGCGGCAACAGGCACAGTAAGAATAAACAGTGTGAAAGGGGAGGTAGACAAATACTTCCCTGCTAGTAAATAAACCTAACAGGCAATGCAACTGTGTCACAGCCCAAAGAAAGGTATGAACCCACCTTGGGCTATTTGCTCCTTTATCTTCCTCAAAGCTTCCTGTGTAAGTACATGCTGGCAATCTGCAAGCCCCAGGTAGGCAATGAGCTGGCACCCACCCTGACAGGAGGACTCTAATCTGAGCTGCTGTCTGTTCCCTGTTTTATATCAGAAATACAAACACTGTTTTTAACCATTTAAACAACCCTGCCACCACACACAAACCTCTACCAAAAATTCAAAGGTGACTTTGCAGCTGCATCTTTTGCCTGAATTGTGAGAGGCAGCCCAGAATTCTGAACAAGGCAAAACAGTGTGGTTACAGTAGAGTTCAGCTCAGTAGGGGAGAGCAGCAGGCCTGGTCTGCTTTCTGAAAGGATTTGTTCACCTACCAAAATAGTTGCATTTGTAGCAGCACAAGTAGGGAGCTCCCTAATGGTGTATCTGGTAATGGTGGATCAGCCTCCATGGATGACAGCAGAAGCAGTTATAGGGAGCAATGAATCACAGGCTTAGATGGGACATAGAGAAAAGATGGTAATTTTAGTGGAACAAATCTAATTTTTAAAAGGGCTGCCCTGCTGCGCACCAGCATATGTTTGAAAAAAAATCTAGTTCTGTCCTGTTGTTTATAGATGGCAGGAGTGCAGATGAGCACAGCAGGGTAAACCTTTCCTAATGCAGAGACGTCCAGGGAGGAGCCCAGATTCTCTTGCCTCCATATGTTAATTTAGCTGTTTGGGTTTGTATAGAGTCACTGGGAGTCTAAAAACCCTGCAGCCACTCCTCGATGAATGAGTTCTGTAAATGCACTGAGAGCTTCTTCCAGTCTGTAGACATTTGTCAGCTCTCATACCACATGGCAATCTTCCCCTCCTGGAGGAACTCTCCCAACTTTTTTCTAATGTGTGCAGGAAACCTTGCTCGTTAGCTCTTTCCTGAAGCATTAGTTCTTTGCAGAAAACTGCAGAGAGGCTCACCCAACCCTTGGCCAGTGTTGATTTTGCCAATGGGTTGTTAAGGCCCAATCTGTAATCAACACCAGATATGGTGTCACTTGTGATCTTTACATAATACTTTGCTTAGCCTCAAACACTCCATTACAACATGCTTGCTGCAAAAGAAAAACCTGTCCCATCTTCCCACCATGAGTAAGTATTGTAGAGTTTAAGCACAGGTGAGTGTTCGGGGGGGATTGCTGTCTTAGGCCAGGTCTACACTGCGACTTTAAATCGGTTTAATGGCTGATATACCGATTTAACGCTGTATCCGTTCACACGACGTCGTCCTTAATATCGAGTTAACCGCCTCCTTAAATCGATTTCGGAACTCCTCCCAAACGAGAGGAGTAGCGCTAAAATCGATCTTAAAAATCCGATAGTGGAAACCGGATTAAGGGTTTCCGTGTACGGAAAATCGACGTTATGGCCCCGGGCGCATCCTCAGATGTGCATCGAGTGACCGCTTGCCTGGACTAGCAATCTGACTCGGATGCAGGCGTGCAGGTAACAGGAAAAGCCCGCGAACTTTGAATGCGTTCCTGCTCTGTCCACTGGAGCTCTGGATCAGCACGGCTGGCGATCAGTCTCAAATCCAAAAAGAGCCCAGCATGGACCGTAACGGGAGACTAGTCTGATCGCTCGTATGGGAGACAAATCTAGTTGTGTATCTCCAGCTCCGTTACAGAACACGAAAACGCGAAGCGTTTGAATTTAAAAAACTGCAGGATACACAGCGGCTGCGTGAACAAGCGTAACGGGAAGCCAGAGACTCAAATGGACGTACAATGAAGGGAAGGGAGTGGGCGTCTGAGGACTCAGCTATCCACAGTCCACGCAGTCTATGAAAATTTATGCATTATTGGCAGAGCTCCCAATGTCTGTAGGGTCAACACAGTGTCTGGCGTGGTTCAGGGAACAGCTCCCAGTTTCTTCCCCACTTCCACAAGTGAAAAAAGGGTAAAGAAATCATTCCTTGACTATTTCTTCTGTGACACCCTCATGGTTACTAGATATGCTGTCTGGTAGACTGGGTGACGTCACAGCACATGTAAGAGCCAGTTCTTGCTCTCACTCTGCTCTGGGTGGTGAGAACAGTTCTGCAGATCCTGAGTAAGCCCACCATTCCATGGAGAACTGCCTAAATGCTCAAACATCGAGAGGTCTAACGATTCTACGCTTAGCAGTAAGATAGGATCAGTACGCTAAATAACCAAGCTTAATCATTGAAACTTGGGGCCAAAATTTTTCAATCACATT